>NC_092291.1:263865-298831 GCF_036320965.1 Panulirus ornatus | reverse complement strand
AAACATTGGGATAATAAAACAAAACAATACGTCACACAACTAATATTTAGTGTAGCCTTCTCTAACATCTATGACTTTACTGAGTTGGTTTGGCAACGTTGCCAGAAGATTTTCACATACATTTGCCTCTCTTAAGTTTTCCCATATATGAAAGACGTGATGTAATAAGTTTTCATTGTTTTTCACAACCGCAAAATCCCATTTCCAGGACATATGTTATTCACAGAAGGATTATTCATAACGTGTAATGATCACTAATATTCAAAACTGGCAACACCGCCCGCCCGCACGCCGCTCTCTCCCCCTCTGTGAGCGATAATTTCGTGTCATAATGCTTCGTTTCCCAATATTTTGCTTGGTGATTAAGGTTATATTCTTCACTCAAACAATAACTAATATATATTTAGTATCATTTCGATCAATTGTCCTTCACTTGATAAAACTGAGGGAAATTGAATGAACTTTGTGACATCACTATTTGGGGAAGCTGTACACACACACACATACAGACACACACACACACACACACACACACACACACACACACACACACACAAACCAGCCCCAAAGGGTAGGATGAACACCTGGGTTGGATGTACACGAACAGTGACTCCCAGGATTCGAAACCATGCCGATCCGATCTCGGGCTGGCCCGTGGTGACTCATGGTCAGCAACACTATCCACTACACAAGAGAGGCGCACGCGCGCGTGTGCGTGTGTGTCTGTGTGTGTAAACAGCAGTATAGATCTGGTACAAACATACAAGGTTAAGAGACGGGCAACACGAGTGTTAAACTCTCTCCCCGTAACACAAAAATTATAAATAAATGGTAATCATACAAATCACTGTCTTCCCCTTACTATACTAAACACTTTATAAGTAAAATGTACACAAAATATAACAGTGTTACACAATGATACAGTAACTGTAAATAACAAGCTATCGTGTTATACACCAAAGATAGCGATAATAACAATTTTATTATTCTCATTGATCAATGAAAGTAGTTACTCTGTGATAAGAGAAACAAATGTATAGTTAGCCTCAAATGTTTCCAATTTCTTTATATTTCATTTCTTATATTATTGTATATTTTTACCCAACTATATCCATTTTCCAAAACAATAAGGAAGGACAGTCATCCACCAGCAGCTCTGGTTATTGTCTCATATCAGTTTCTCAGTAATCGCCTCTCAGTTATCTGGAATATTAATCCTTTTTCAAGTGTGACCTTGTAAATAATGTAGATCATCATTATCGACAATAAAACAGAAGTTCAAATAATTTCTTTCGGGAAGTCATTAAGGAAACCATTATCATATGGCTGGGCAACTTATGAAGTTATAATTTTCAATCAACTGTCACACTACAATTTAGGTTAGTGCTAGATTATTGTGAAAACTTTATAACGTTAATTACATTAAATAAAAATGTAAAAGAATAAAATACTAAACAAAGAGATTTTTTTATTTCAAAAATCCTAACTTGATATTATGATGTTTTGTACACCAACTTATTTTACTGAATAAAATATATCCTGGATAGCAAATTAATATTACTTGACATTAAAGCGAAATTTTGAAGGAATATAATCCTGATAAGAAATCATTTAGATATGTGTCTCTCTGCTGTTTATCATTAACTTTTTACCAATTGTTCTTACAACAAATGTTTCGTTTAATGAAAGTTGTTTGAAACTTCTAGTTTAAATTAGCCAGTAAGCAAACACACACACACACACACACACACACACACACACACACACACACACATATATATATATATATAAAGAGAGAGAGTGGTGCGAGTAAGTGAGCTTGGGAAGGAGACTTGTATGAGGAAGTACCAGGAGAGACTGAGTACAGAATGGAAAAAGGTGAGAACAAAGGAGGTGAGGGGAGAGGGTGAGGAATGGGATGTATTTAGGGAAGCAGTGATGGCTTGCGCAAAAGATGATTGTGGCATGAGAAGCGTGGGAGGTGGGTTGATTAGAAAAGGTAGTGAGTGGTGGGATGAAGAAGTAAGGTTACTAGTGAAAGAGAAGAGAGAGGCATTTGAACGATTTTTGCAGGGAAAAAATGCAAATGAATGGGAGAGGTATAAAAGAAAGAGGCAGGAGGTCAAGAGAAAGGTGTAAGAGGTGAAAAAGAGGGCAAATGAAATTTGGGGCGAGAGAGTATCATTAAATTTCAGGGAGAATGAAAAGATGTTTTGGAAGGAGGTAAATAAAGTGCGTAAGACAAGGGAGCAAATGGGAACTTCAGTGAAGGGGGCAAATGGGTAGCTGATAACAAGGAGTGGTGATGTGAGAAGGAGATGGAGTGAGTATTTTGAAGGTTTGTTGAATGTGTTTGATGATAGAGTGGCAGATGTGGTGTGTCTTGGTCGAGGTGGTGCGCAAAGTGAGAGGGTTAGGGAAAATGATTTGGTAAATAGAGAAGAGGTAGTAAAGGTTTACGGAAGATGAAAGCCAGCAAAGCAGTAGGTACGGATGGCATTGCAGTGGAATTTATTAAAAAAGGTGGTGACTGTATTGTTGACTGGTTGGTAAGGTTATTTAATTTATGTATGATTCATTGTGAGGTGCCTGAGGATTGGCGGAATGCTTGCATTGTGCCATGCCATTGTACAAAGGCAAAGGGGGTAAGAGTGAGTGCTCAAATTACAGAGGTATAAGTTTGTTGAGTATTCCTGGTAAATTATATGGGAGGGTATTGATTGAGGGGGTGAAGGCATGTACAGAGCATCAGATTGGGGAAGAGCAGTGTGGTTTCAGAAGTGGTAGAGGATGTGTGGGTCAGGTGTTTGCTTTGAAGAATATATGCGAGAAATACTTAGAAAAACTAATGGATTTGTATGTAGCATTTATGGATCTGGAGAAGGCATATGATAGAGTTGATAGAGATGCTCTGTGGAAGGTATTAAGAATATATGGTGTGGGAGGGAAGTTGTTAGAAGCAGTGAAAAGTTTATATCGAGGATGTAAGGCATGTGTACGTGTAGGAAGAGAGGAAAGTGATTGGTTCTCAGTGAATGTAGGTTTGCGGCAGGGGTGTGTGATGTCTCCAAGGTTGTTTAATTTTTTTATGGATGGGGTTGTTAGGGAGGTGAATGCAAGAGTTTTGGAAAGAGGGGCAAGTATGCAGTCTGTTGTGGATGAGAGAGCTTGGGAAGTGAGTCAGTTGGTGTTCGCTGATGATACATAGCTGGTGGCTGATTCATGTGAGAAACTGCAGAAGCTGGTTACTGAGTTTGGTAAAGTGTGTGAAAGAAGAAAGTTAAGAGTAAATATGAATAAGAGCAAGGTTATTAGGTACAGTAGGGTTGAGGGTCAAGTCAATTGGGAGGTAAGTTTGGATGGAGAAAAGCTGGAGGAAGTGAAGTGTTTTAGATATCTGGGAGTGGAACTGGCAGCGGATGGAACCATGGAAGCGGAAGTGAATCATAGGGTGGGGGAGGGGATGAAAATTCTGGGAGCCTTGAAGAATGTTTGGAAGTCGAGAACATTATCTCGGAAAACAAAAATGGATATGTTTGAAGGAATAGTGGTTCCAACAATAATGTATGGTTGCGAGGCGTGGGCTATGGATAGAGTTGTGCGCAGAAGGGTGGATGTGCTGGAAATGAGATGTTTGAGGACAATATGTGGTGTGAGGTGGTTTGATCGAGTAAGTAATATAAGGGTGAGAGAGATGTGTGGAAATAAAGAGAGTGTGGTTGAGAGAGCAGAAGAGGTTGTTTCGAAATGGTTTGGTCACATGGAGAGAATGAGTGGGGAAAGATTGACCAAGAGAATATATGTGTCAGAGGTGGAGGGAACGAGGAGAAGTGGGAGACCAAATTGGAGGTGGAAAGATGGAGTGAAAAAGATTTTGAGTGATCGGGGCCTGAATATGCAGGAGGGTGAAAGGCGTGCAAGGAATAGAGTGAATTAGAACGATGTGGTATACCGGGTCGACGTGCTGTCAATGGATTGAACCAGGGCATGTGAAGCGTCTGGAGTAAACCATGCAAAGTATGTGGGGCCTGGATGTGGAAAGGGAGCTGTGGTTTCGGTGCATTGTTACATGACAGCTAGAGACTAAGTGTGAATGAATGGGGCCTTTGGTGTTTTTTCTAGCGCTACCTCGCACACATGAGGGGGGAGGGGGTTGTTATTCCATGTGTGGCGAGGTGGCCATGGGAATAAAGGCAGACAGTATGAATTATGTACATGTGTATATATGTATATGTCTGTGTGTGTATATATATATGTGTACAATGAGATGTATAGGTATGTATATTGTGCATGGGTGGACATGTATGTATATACATGTGTATGTGGGCGGGTTGGGCCATTCTTTCGTCTGATTCCGTGCGCTACCTCGCTAACGCGGGAGACAGGGACAAAGCAAAATAAATAGATATTATAGATAAATAAATATATATATATATATATATATATATATATATATATATATATATATATATATATATATATTTATTTATTTATGTATGTGGGCCCAACCCGCCCACATACACATGTATATACATACACGTCCACACATTCAAATATACATGCGTATACATCTCAATGTACACATATATATACACGCACAGACATATACATATATTCACATGCACATAATTCATACTATCTGCCTTTATTTGTTCCCATCGCCACCTCGCCACATATGGAATAACAACCCCCTCCCCCCTCATATGTGCGAGGCAGCGCTAGGAAAAACACCAAAGGCCCCACTGGTTCACACTCAGTCTCTAGCTGTCATGTAATAATGCACCTAAACCACAGCTCCTTTTCCACATCCAGGCCCCACACACTTTGCATGGTTTGCCCCAGACGTTTCACATGTACTGGTTCAATCAATTGATAGCACGTCGACCCCGATATACCACATCGTTCCAATACACTCTATTCCTTGCCCTCCTTTCACCCTCCTGCATGTTCAGGCCCCGATCACTCAAAATCTTTTTCACTCCATCTTTCCACCTCCAATTTGGTCTCCCACTTCTCCTCGTTCCCTCCACCTCTGACACATATATCCTCTTGGTCAATCTTTCCCCACTCATTCTCTCCATGTGACCAAACCATTTCAAAACACCCTTTTCTGCTCTCTTAACCACACTCTTTTTATTTCCACACATCTCTCTCACTCTTACATTACTTACTCGATCAAACCACCTCACACCACATATTGTCCTCAAACATCTCATTTCCAGCACATCCACCCTCCTGCGCACAACTCTATCCATAGGCCACGCCTCGCAACCATACAACATTGTTGGAACCACTATTCCTTCAAACATACCCATTTTTGCTTTCCGAGATAATGTTCTCGACTTCCAAACATTCTTCAAGGCTACCAAAATTTTCGCCGCCTCCCCCACCCTATGATTCACTTCCGCTTCCATGGTTCCATCCGCTGCCAGATCCACTCCCAGATATATAAAACACTTCACTTCCTCCAGCTTTTCTCCATTCAAACCTACCTCCCAGTTGACTTGACCCTCAACCCTACTGTACCTAATAACCTTGATCTTATTCACATTTACTCTTAACTTTCTTCTTTCACACACTTTACCAAACTCAGTCACCAGCTTCTGTAGTTTCTCACATGAATCAGCCACCAGCTATGTATCATCAGCGAACAACAACTGACTCACTTCCCAAGCTCTCTCATCCCCAACAGACTGCATACTCGCGCCTCTTTCCAAAACTCTTGCATTCACCTCCCTAACAACCCCATCCATAAACAAATTAAACAACCATGGAGACATCACACACCCCTGCCGCAAACCTATATTCACTGAGAACCAATCACTTTCCTCTCTTCCTACACGTACACATGCCTTACATCCTCGATAAAAACTTTTCACTGCTTCTAACAACTTGCCTCCCACACCATATATTCTTAATATCTTCCACAGAGCATCTCTATCAACTCTATCATATGCCTTCTCCAGATCCATAAATGCTACATACAAATCCATTTGTTTTTCTAAGTATTTCTCGCATATATTCTTCAAAGCAAACACATGATCCACACATCCTCTACCACTTCTGAAACCACACTGCTCTTCCCTAATCTGATGCTCTGTACATCCTTTCACCCTCTCAATCAATACCCTCCCATATAATTTACCAGGAGTACTCAACAAACTTATACCTCTGTAATTTGAGCACTCACTCTTATCCCCTTTGCCTTTGTACAATGGCATGGCACTATGCAAGCATTCCGCCAATCCTCAGGCACCTTACCATGAATCATACATACATTAAATAACCTTACCAACCAGTCAACAATACAGTCACCCCCTTTTTTAATAAATTCCACTGCAATGCCATCCAAACCTGCTGCTTTGCCGGCTTTCATCTTCCGTAAAGCTTTTACTACCTCTTCTCTATTTACCAAATCATTTTCCCTAACCCTCTCACTTTCCACACCACCTCGACCAAGACACACCACATCTGCCACTCTATCATCAAACACATTCAACAAACCTTCAAAATACTCACTCCATCTCCTCACATCACCACAGCTTGTTATCACCTCCCCATTTGCCCCCTTCACTGAAGTTCCCATTTGCTCCCTTGTCTTACGCACTTTATTTACCTCCTTCCAGAACATCTTTTCATTCTCCCTGAAATTTAATGATACTCTCTCGCCCCAACTCTCATTTGCCCTCTTTTTCACCTCTTGCGCCTTTCTCTTGACCTCCTGCCTCTTTTATTCCTCTCCCACTCATTTGCATTTTTTCCCTGCAAAAATCGTTCAAATGGCTCTCTCTTCTCTTTCACTAATAATCTTACTTCTTCATCCCACCACTCACTACCTTTTCTAATCAACCCACCTCCCACGCTTCTCATGCCACAATCATCTTTTGCGCAAGCCATCACTGCTTCCCTAAATATATCCCATTCCTCCCCCACTCCCCTTACCTCATTTGTTCTCACCATTTTCCATTCTGTACTCAATCTCTCCTGGTACTTCCTCATACAAGTCTCCTTCATAAGCTCAGTTACTCTCACCACTCTCTTCACGCCAACATTCTCTCTTCTTTTCTGAATACCACCACAGATCTTCACCTTTGCTTCCACAAGATAATGATCAGACATCCCTACAGTTGCACCTCTCAGCACATTAACATCCAAAAGTCTCTCTTTCGTGCGTCTATCAATTAACACGTAATCCAATAATGCTCTCTGGCCATCTCTCCTACTTACATACGTATACATATGTATATATCGCTTTTTAAACCAGGCATTCCCAATCACCAGTCCTTTTTTAGCACATAAATCTACAAGCTCTTCACCATTTCCATTTACAACACTGAACACTCCATGTATACCAATTATTCCCTCAACTGCCACATTACTCACCTTTGCATTCAAATCGCCCATCACTATAACCCGGTCTTTTGCATCAAAACCACTAACACACTCATTCAGCTGCTCCCAAAACACTTGCCTCTCATGATCTTTCTTCTTATGCCCAGGTGCATATGCACCAATTATCACCCATTTCTCTCCATCAACTTTCAGTTTTACCCATATCAATCTAGAATTTACTTTCTTACACACTATCACATACTCCCACAACTCCTGATTCAGGAGTAGTGCTACTCCTTCGCTTGCTCTTGTCCTCTCACTAACCCCTGACTTTACTCCCAAGATATTCCCAAACCACTCTTCCCCTTTACCCTTTAGCTTCGTTTCACTCAGAGCCAAAACATCCAGGTTCCTTTCCTCAAACATACTACCTATCTCTCTTTTTTTCTCATCTTGGTTACATCCACACACATTTAGACACCCCAATCTGAGCCTTCGAGGAGGATGAGCACTCCTCGCGTGACTCCTTCTTCTGTTTCCCATTTTAGAAAGCTAAAATACAAGGAGGGGAGGGTTTCTGGCCCCCCGCTCCCGTCCCCTTTAGTCGCCTTCTACGACACGTTAGGAATGCGTGGGAAGTATTCTTAATCCCCTATCCCCTATATATATATATATGCATATATATATATATATATATATATATATATATATATATATATATACGAATAAAGTGTATATGAACGCGCACCTTCATAGAACATACAAAGCTCCAACAGCCAGGATCGAACCTGGGACCGCTTGTGCAAGAGGCAGGCATGCTAACCGCTAGGCTAAAGGACTGTATAATAGGAAACAACTATTCGAAATACTAAGTACTCGAATACCCTTCGTCTCACAATGGTGAGGAACGGGGTCTATCGGTTGTTTCCGAACAGAACACATAGCCAGCTGATAGCGTTTTACCGAACCTGACTGTACAACGCGGAGTTATATTAATACGAATAAAGTGTATATGAACGCGCACCTTCATAGAACATACAAAGCTCCAACAGCCAGGATCGAACCTGGGACCCCTTGTGCAAGAGGCAGGCATGCTAACCGCTAGGCTAAGGGACTGTATAATAGGAAACAACTATTCGAAATAATAAGTACTCGAATACCCTTCGTCTCACAATGGTGAGCAACGGGGTCTATCGGCTGTTTCCGAACAGAACACATAGCCAGCTGATAGCGTTTTACCGAACCTGACTGTACAACGCGGAGTTATATGAATACAAGGGGTCCCAGGTTCGATCCTAGCTGTTGGAGCTTTGTATGTTCTATGATTATATATATATATATATATATATATATACTTCTTCACACAGGTCTCCTTCCCAAGCTCACTTACTCTCACCACCTTCTTCACCCCAACATTCACTCTTCTTTTCTGAAAACCCATACTAATCTTCACCTTAGCCTCCACAAGATAATGATCAGACATCCCTCCAGTTGCACCTCTCAGCACATTGACATCCAAAAGTCTCTCTTTCGCACGCCTGTCAATTAACACGTAATCCAATAACGCTCTCTGGCCATCTCTCCTACTTACATAAGTATACTTATGTATATCTCGCTTTTTAAACCAGGTATTCCCAATCATCAGTCCTTTTTCAGCACATAAATCTACAAGCTCTTCACCATTTCCATTTACAACACTGAACACCCCATGCATACCAATTATTCCCTCAACTGCCACATTACTCACCTTTGCATTCAAATCACCCATCACTATAACCCGGTCTCGTGCATCAAAACCGCTAACACACTCATTTAGCTGCTCCCAAAACACTTGCCTCTCATGATCTTTCTTCTCATGCCCAGGTGCATATGCACCAATAATCACCCACCTCTCTCCATCAACTTTCAATTTTACCCATATTAATCGAGAATTTACTTTCTTACATTCTATCACATACTCCCACAACTCCTGTTTTAGGAGTATTGCTACTCCTTCCCTTGCTCTTGTCCTCTCACTAACCCCTGACTTCACTCCCCAGACATTTCCAAACCACTCTTCCCCTTTACCCTTGAGCTTCGTTTCACTCAGAGCCAAAACATCCAGGTTCCTTTCCTCAAACATACTACCTATCTCTCCTTTTTTCACATCTTGGTTACATCCACACACATTTAGGCACCCCACTCTGAGCCTACGAGGTATAAGTTTGTTGAGTATTCCTGGTAAATTATATGGGAGGGTATTGATTGAGAGGGTGAAGGCATGTACAGAGCATCAGATTGGGGAAGAGCAGTGTGGTTTCAGAAGTGGTAGAGGATGTGTGGATCAGGTGTTTGCTTTGAAGAATGTATGTGAGAAATACTTAGAAAAGCAAATGGATTTGTATGTAGCATTTATGGATCTGGAGAAGGCATATGATAGAGTTGATAGAGATGCTCTGTGGAAGGTATTAAGAATATATGGTGTGGGAGGCAAGTTGTTAGAAGCAGTGAAAAGTTTTTATCGAGGATGTAAGGCATGTGTACGTGTAGGAAGAGAGGAAAGTGATTGGTTCTCAGTGAATGTAGGTTTGCGGCAGGGGTGTGTGATGTCTCCATGGTTGTTTAATTTGATTATGGATGGGGTTGTTAGGGAGGTGAATGCAAGAGTTTTCGAAAGAGGGTCAAGTATGAAGTCTGTTGTGGATGAGAGAGCTTGGGAAGTCAGTTGTTGTTCGCTGATGATACAGCGCTGGTGGTTGAATTATGTGAGAAACTGCAGAAGCTGGTGAATGAGTTTGGTAAAGTGTGTGAAAGAAGAAAGTTAAGAGTAAATGTGAATAAGAGCAAGGTTATTAGGTACAGTAGGGTTGAGTGTCAAGTCAATTGGGAGGTGAGTTTGAATGTAGAAAAACTGGAGGAAGTAAAGTGTTTTAGATATCTGGGAGTGGATCTGGCAGCGGATGGAACCATGGAAGCGGAAGTTGATCATAGGTTGGGGTAGGGGGCGAAAATTCTGGGAGCCTTGAAGAATGTGTGGAAGTCGAGAACCTTATCTCGGAAAGCAAAAATGGGTATGTTTGAAGGAATAGTAGTTCCAACAGTTTTGTATGGTTGCGAGGCGTGGGCTATGGATAGAGTTGTGCGCAGGAGGGTGGATGTGCTGGAAATGAGATGTTTGAGGACAATGTTTGGTGTGAGGTGGTTTGATTGAGTAAGTAACGTAAGGGTAAGAGAGATGTGTGGAAATAAAAAGAGCGTGGTTGAGAGAGCAGAAGAGGGTGTGTTGAAATGGTTTGGGCGCATGGAGAGAATGAGTGAGGAAAGATTGACCAAGAGGATATATGTGTCGGAGGTGGAGGAAACGAAGAGAAGTGGGAGACCAAATTGGAGGTGGAAAGATGGAGTGAAAAAGATTTTGTGTGATCGGAGCCTGAACATGCAGGAGGGTGAAAGGAGGGCAAGGAATAGAGTGAATTGGATCGATGTGGTATACCGGGATTGACGTGCTGTCAGTTGATTGAATCAGGGCATGTGAACCTTCTGGGGTAAACCATGGAAAGCTGTGTAGGTATGTATATTTGCGTGTGTGGACGTGTATGTATATACAAGTGTATGGAGGTGGGTTGGGCCATTTCTTTCGTCTGTTTCCATCCGCTACTTCGCAAACGCGAGAGACAGCGACAAAGCAAAAGAAAAAAAGAAGAAAGAAAAAGAAATATATATATATATATATATATATATATATATATATATATATATATATATATATATATATATATATATATATACATATATATATGATATGTTGCTTATAGCATAAGATCAGGACTATTATTATTCTTATTGGCAAGCAATTCAGCGCAAAATACAGATGTATGGTTCGGCAAGCGGTATCTGAGTGCACACTCCATCGACCACACACTTGCACCCACACATTCATCCGTCTTGGAGCCATCAGTGTAGAAGTGAACATAAGATAAGTGATCAATGATGACCTCACGGAAACGCTGGTGTACCTCGCCCTCCGATGTGTGTGCATTTTTGGCTGGTAGCCAGCTCGTCTTGATGTTAATTTTGGAACCCACCCAAGGGGGTAGGGAATTCTTAACCAGCGAGTCCACTTCATTCACTTTCATACCGGAGTTCTCACTGAGGAAGTGTATTCTGACGGCCAGGGGCCTGACGCCTCTGTTGACGAGCTGTGAACATTCCAGAATGAGGCGACAGGCAGTTGTATTGTTCCTCCGGGTCATCAGAATACCGCTTTGCCACGACAGGATCTCACGTCTTAGTGGGAGAGGAGGTACATTGGCCTCAACTTCCAATCGTGGAACTCTGGTACAGGTTAGGGCTCCAAGGAACATTCGCAAACATTCATTCTGTATCACATCCAACCTCCTCAGGGTATACTCGCTCGCCGAAGCATACACCTGAGAGCCATAGTCTAATTTAAATCTAAGTAGGGACTTAGAGATCATTAATAAAGATTTTCTGTCGGCTCCCCAGAAGGAACCCGAAAGGCATCTAAGATCATTTAGTCATTTACTGCAATTTGTTACTAGATAGTCGACATGACTTTTCCAATTTAGTCGTTTATCAAAATTTAAGCCGGGGAATTTAACTGTATTTCGAAACGGGATCGGGTTGTTGTCTAACGTTAAATGCAAATTCGGGATATTAATTTTTCGGGTGAAGACAACCGCGATACTTTTGTTAGGTGAGAACTTATATCCCCACTGTAGCGCCCAACGATGAACGGACTCAAGCGCAGTTTGAACCGCTCAGCCGAAAACTGTGCACTAGGCGAAGAGTGCCATAGCGCACAATCATCAGCATAAAGCGAGTATTTAAGATCTCGCGGGACGGAAGTTGGAGACACAATATCATTAATCATAATATTAAATAATGTTGGGCTAAGAACGCTGCCTTGCGGCACCCCATTCTCTTGGACAAATGTGTCCGAAATGACATCGAGTGCTGTAAGCTTCACAGCAAAAGTTCTGTTGTTTAAAAAGTTTTTAATAAATATGGGCAAATAACCTATTTATCCAAAAGGATAAAGTTGGCTTAAAATTCCGTTTCGCCATGTCATGTCGAAGACTTTTTCTAAATCTAAAATACGGCAAGCAAAAAACGCACTTTACTGATTGACTCTAGGATAGTATGTTGTAGGTGTATCTAATGATCCAATGTGCCTCCGTTACGACGGAAAGCACACTGTTGATCATTTATTAAACCCTTTGATTCTAACAAAAAAGTAGCCTTCTGTTAACCATTCTCTCCATGACGTTACAAATGCAGCTCGTGAGCGCAATAGGTCGAAACGAATTTGTATTCGTAAGGCGTCCGGAGCCTTTTGGGATGGGGATGACGTGCGCAAAGTGCCATGAGTTTGGAAACGTTCGAGACGTCCAAATCTCATTGTACAATGCTAACAACTTAGTCAGGTTAGCCTGACTAAGGTGCTGGATCATCCCGTAAGTGATCCCGCTGGGTCCCGGGCTCGAACCTTTACAGGATTTCAGGGCAAGAAGCAATTCTGTCATGGCGAACGTTTGGTTGTCATCAAAAGTATCTTCTGTGGCAAAGTCTGGTAACTGTACCTCGGCCTGTCACTTGTGGTGTAGGAAGCGCGGGTCGTAATTGACCGAGCTGCTTGTTTCTGAGAATCTCCTGGCGAGTGTGTTGGTAATGTCCACCGGGTCGTCGATTATTTGATCTTGGTGGAGGTTTTGAGGAGGAAGTGGTGGCTTGTATTTTCTCTTTATCTTATTAATTGTGAACCAGACCTGACTTACTGGTGTGTCCTTGTTCACGGTAGAGACAAAGCCGCGCCAGGAGTCTCGTTTGGCTTGTTTGATAGTTCTTCTTGCCAGAGCCCTCGCACGTTTGTATGCAACAAAGTTATTATCTGAAGGCTCGTTGTCGACCATCCTGTATCTCCTATTGCGCTGACGCAGTGCATTTCGGCAATCTGGTGTCCACCAAGGAACTCTATGCTTTGTGGAAATTGTAGAAACCTTAGGTATAGAGTTCTCAGCAGCCTTCAGTATGGTGGAGGTAAGCTTGAGGACTTTTGCATCAATGTCACCACCGGATATATCAAGGACGGCTTGCCTATAGTTAAATTTAGGCGGAGACAGGTTGGTAATAATGTCGCATGAAGAATGGTTTAAAAAGAGAGATATACATAAGTATACGTATGTAAGTAGAAGAGATGGTCAGAGAGCGTTATTGGATTACGTGTTAATTGATAGGCGTGCGAAAGAGACAATTTGGATGTTAATGTGCTGAGAGGTGCAACTGGATGGATGTCTGATCATTATCTTGTGGAGTCGAAGGTGAATATTTGTAAAGGTTTTCAGAAAAGAAGAGAGAATGTTGGGGTGAAGAGAGTAGTGAGATTGAGTGAGCTTGGGAAGGAGACTTGTGTGAGGAAGTACCAGGAGAGACTGAGTACAGAATGGAAAATGGTGAGAGCAAAGGACGTAAAGGGAGTGGAAGATGAATGGGATGTATTTAGGGAAGCAGTGATATCTTGCACAAAAGATGCTTTTGGCATGAGAAGCGTGAGAGGTGGGCAGATTAGAAAGGAAAGTGAGTGGTGGGATGAAGAAGTAAGAGTATTGTGAAGAAGAGAGAGGCATTTGAACGATTTTTGCATGTGAGATGTATAAAAGAAAGAGGTAGGAGGTCAAGAGAAAGGTGCAAGAGGTGAAAAAGAGGGCAAATGAGAGTTGGGGTGGGAGAGTATCACTGAATTTTACGGAGAATAAAAAGATGTTTAGGAAGGAGGTAAATATAGTGCGAAACACAAGGGAACAAATCGGAACATCAGTGAAGGGGGCAAATGGGGAAGTGATAACAAGTAGTGGTGATGTGAGAAGGAGATGGAGTGCGTATTCTGAAGGTTTGTTGATTGTGTTTGATGATCGAGTGTCAGATATAGGGTGTTTAGGTCGAGGTGGTGTGCAAAGTGACGGGGTTAGGGAAAATGATTTGGTGAACAGAGAAGAGGTAGTAAAAGCTTTGCGAAAGATGAAAGCTGACAAGGGAGTGGGTTTGGATGGTATTGCACTGGAATTTATTAAAGAAGAGGGTGACTGTATTGTTGACTGTTTCGTAAGGTTATTTAATGTATGTATGACTTATGGTGTGGTGCCTGGGGATTAGAGAAATTCTTGCATTGTGCCATTGTACTAAGGCAACGGGGATAAAAGTGAGTGTTCAAATTTCCAAGGTATAAGTTTGTTAAGTACTCCTGGGAAATTATACAGGAGGATATTGATTGAGAGGGTGAAGGCTTGTACAGAGCATCAGATTGCGGAAGAGCAGTGTGGTTTCAGAAGTGGTACAGGAAGTGTGGGTGAAGTGTTTGCCTTGAAGAATGTATGTGAGATATAATTAGAAAAGGAAATGGATTTCTATGTAGCATTTATGGATCCGGAGAAGGCATATGATAGAGTTGATAGAGATGCTGTGATGTGGAAGGTATTAAGAATGTGTGATGTGGGAGGTAAGTTATTAGAAGCAGTGAAAAGTTTTTATCGAGGATGTAAGGCATGTGTACGTGTAGGAAGAGAGGAAAGTGATTGGTTCTCAGTGAACGTTGGTTTGCGTCAGGGTATGTGATATTTCCACGGTTGTTAATTTGTTTATGGATGGGGTTGTTAGGGAGATGAATGCAAGAGATTAGAAAGAGGGGCAAGCATGCATTCTGTTGTGGATGAGAGAGCTTGGGAAGTGAGTCAGTTGTTGTTCGCTGATGATACAGCGCTGGTGGCTGATTATGGTGAAAATATGCAGATGTGTGTGTGTGTGTGTGTGTGTGTGTGTGTGTGTGTGTGTGTGTGTGTGTGTGTGTGTGTGTGTGTGTGTATGTGTGTGTGTGTGTGTGTTTGTGTGTGTGAAAGAAGAAAGCTGAGAGTAAATGTGAATAAGAGCAAGGTTATTAGGTACAGTAGGGTTGAGAGACAAGTTAATTGTGAGGCAAGTTTGAATGGAGAAAAACTGGAGGAAGTGAAGTGTTTCAGATATCTGGGAGTGGATTTGGCAGCTGATGGAACCATGGAAGCGGAAGTGAATCATAGTGTGGGGAAGGGGCGATATTTCTGAGAGCGTTGAAAAATGTGTGGAAGTCTGAAACGTTCTCCTGAAAATCAAAAATGGGAGGGTTTGAAGGAATAGTGGTTCCAACAATGCTATATGGTTGCAAGGCATGGTCTATAGATAAAGTTGTGCGGAGGAGGGTGGATGTGCTGGAAATGAGATGTTTGAGGACAATATGTGGTGTGAGGTGGTTTGATCGAGTAAATAATGAAAGGGTAAAAGAGATGTGTGGCAGTAAAAAGAGTGTGGTTGAGAGAGCATAAGAGGGTGTTTTGAAATTGTTTGGTCACATGGAGAGAATGGACGAGGAAAGATTGACAAAGAGAATATGTGTCTCATAGGTGGAGGGAACAAGGAGAAGTGGGAGATCAAATTGGAGGTGTAAAGATGGAGTGAAAAGGATTTTGAGTGATCGAGGCCTGAACACGTATCAGGGATAAAGGCGTGCAAGGAATAGAGTGAATTGGAACGATGTGGTATGTCGGGGTCGACGTGCTGTCAATGGATTGAACCAGGGCATGTAAAGAGTTTGGGGTAAACCATAGAAAGTTTGTTGGGCCTGGAAATGGAAAGGGAGCTATGGTTTCGGTGCATTATACATGACAGCGAGAGACTGAGTGTGAGAGAATGTGGCCTTTGTTGTTTTTTCCTATTGCTAATGCAGGGGAAGGGGGCTGTCATTTCATGAGTGGCGGGGTAGCGACGGACATGAATTAAGGGAGACAGTATAAATTATGTACATGTGTGTATATGTATATGACTGTTTTTGTATATATGTGCATACGTTGAGATGTATAGGTATGTATATGTGCGTGTGTGGACGTGTATGTGTATACATGTGAATGTGGGTGGGTTGGGCCATGCTTTCGGCTGATTCCTTGCGCTACCTCACAGAGGCCGGAGACAGCGACAAAGTAGAACAAATAGATAAATACACATAATCCTATGAGCCCACGTTGAAACCGAAATACGATAAGTTCCCAAGTGCACTTTCGTGTAATGATCACATCATGCGGTTATCCAAGACAGACAACGAGCGTTCAAAAACTTATTATTTTACGAATTTTATGAACAAGAAAATTATCTAATTTGTATAGACCATAACTAATATTAAGATTATAATTCTTTGTGTATCAAATAATGGAAGACTCAATCATATTTCTTGTGGTAATAGAGCTTGATTTAGTAACTGAGATGGCATTACTCCTGTCAATACAATGATCACATATATATATATATATATATATATATATATATATATATATATATATATATATATATATATATATATATATATATAATATAAGATAAGATAAGATAAGATACTTTATTCGTCAAATTGTTATACAAAATGTAATACAAAAAGAAATTCGTTTTGGCTTTAGAGCTCCTTAGTAGTTGTAAAAAAAAAAAAAAAAGGAACATATATATGTGTGTGTGTGTGTGTGTGTGTGTGTGTGTGTGTGTGTGTGTGTGTGTGTGTGTGTGCGTGTGTATGTGTGTGTTTGTGGGTGTGTGTCTGTGCTTACTGGCTAATTTAAACTAGAAATTTCATACATCTTTCATGAAATCAAACACATTCCTTATAAGTACAATTGGTAGAAGTTTGATTATAAACAGCAGACAGAAACCTCTGTATGTGATCTCTTATTAGGATTATATTCCTTCAAAATTTTGCATTAGACATCAGAGGATCATCTTTTATCCAGGATATAATTTATTCAGTTAAACTGATGACTATATAAAAACATCATAATACTATGTTAGGATTTCTTAAGTAATTGATATTATCTTTAAAAAGTATTCTATTCTTTTACATTTTTATCTTATATGATTGACGCTATATAGCAGTTACAATAATCTACCACTATCCTAAATTTTAGTGAGACATTTGATTGATATTATAGCTTCATAAGTTGCCCAGTCTAATAATAATGTTTTCCTTAATGACTAACTGAAACAAATTATTTGAACTTCTGTTTTATTGTCGATAATGATAATTTACATTATTTACAAGGTTATACTTGAAAAGGGATTAATATTCCAGATAACTGAGAGGCGATTACTGAGAAACTGATATGAGACAATAACCAGAGCTGCTGGTGGATTACTGTCCTCATTATTGTTTTGGAAAATGGATATAGTTGGGTAAAAATATACAATAATGTAAGAAATGAAATATAAAGAAATTGGAAACATTTAAGGCTAACTATACATTTCTTTCTCTTATCACGGAGTAACGACTTTAGTTGATGAATGAAAAAATAAAACTGTCATTATCGCTGTATTTCGTGTATAACACGATAGCTTGTTATTTACAGTTACTGTATCATTGTGTAACACTGTTGTATTTTGTGTACATTTTACTGATAAAGTGTTTAGTATAGTAAGGGGAAGACAGGGATTTGTATGATTACCATTTATTTATAATTTTTGTGTTACGGGGAGAGAGTTTAACACTCGTGTTGCCCGTCTCTTAACCTTGTATGTTTGTACCAGATTTACACTGCTGTTTACACACACATACACACACACACACACACACACACACACACACACACACACACACACGGGCCTCTGTTGTGTAGTGGATAGTGTTGCTGACCATGAGTCACCACGGGCCAGCATGATATAGGACGGCATGGATTCGAATCCTTGGGAGTCACTGTTCATGTACATCCAACCCAGGTGTTCATCCTCCCCTTTGGGGCTGGTGTGTGTGTGTGTGTGTGTGTGTGTGTGTGTTTGTGTGTTTGTGTGTGTGTCTCTGTGTCTGTGAGTGTGTGTGTGTGTGTGTGTGTGTGTGCGTGTATGTACAGTTCCCCCAAGCAGTGATGTAAGAAAATTCAATCACTTTCGCTTAGTGGCGACATCTGGCACCTTTCCCAACAAGACGGATTTCTCCTTGTATCTTATCAAGTGAAGGACAAATGATTGAAATAAAACTAAATATATATCAGTTATTGTTTGAGTGAAGAATGTAACCTTAATCACCAACAAAATAGTTTGTATTCAGAAGATTGAAATAATGGGAAACGAAGCATTATGACTCGAAATTATCGCTCACAGAGGGGAAGAGAGCGGCAGGCGGGCGGTGTTGCCAGTTTTGAATATTAGTGATCATTACACGTTATGAATAATCCTTCTGTGAATAACATATGTCCTGGAAATGGGATTCTGCGGTTGTGAAATACAATGAAAACTTATTACATCACGTCTTTGATATATGGGAAAACTTAAGAGATGCAAATATATGTGAAAATATTGTGGCAACGTTGCCAAACCAACTCAGTAAAGTCATAGATGTTAGAGAAGGCTACACTAAATATTAGTCGTGTGACGTATTGTTTGTTTTATTATCCCAATGTTTGACGCGAGTATAATGATAATAATAATAATAATAATAATCATAAGCCAATATTCCAGTTTCATGATAAGAGAAGTGTCCAGGCAGTATGATACAGTGGTTATATTGATGAAAACTACTATTGACGTTTCTGTAAATAAATTATATATTTTACTTTTCCATAGCCAGAGGTTGAACCATAATGTGACATTCATTTTTTTAATTTCATTTCAAGATAGAAGTTTCAGTTTTCTAAATTATTTCTTAAATTTTTCATATATATATATATATATATATATATATATATATATATATATATATATATATATATATATATACATATATATATATATATATATATATATATATATATATATATATATATATATATATATATATATATATATATATATATATATATATATATATATATATTTATATATATATATATATATATATATATATATATGTATATATATATATATATATATATATATATATATATATATATATATATATATATATATATATATATATATATATGCTCTGTGAAAGGTATTAAGAATATATGGTGTGGGAGGCAAGTTGTTAGAAGCAGTGAAAAGTTTTTATCGAGGATGTAAGGCATGTGTACGTGTAGGAAGAGAGGAAAGTGATTGGTTCTCAGTGAATGTAGGTTTGCAGCAGGGGTGTGTGATGTCTCCATGGTTGTTTAAATTTGTTTATGGATGGGGTTGTTAGGGAGGTGAATGCAAGAGTTTTGGAAAGAGGGGCAAGTATGAAGTCTGTTGGGGATGAGAGAGCTTGGGAAGTGAGTCAGTTGTTGTTCGCTGATGATACAGCGCTGGTGGCTGATTCATGTGAGAAACTGCAGAAGCTGGTGACTGAGTTTGGTAAAGTGTGTGAAAGAAGAAAGTTAAGAGTAAATGTGAATAAGAGCAAGGTTATTAGGTACAGTAGGGTTGAGGGTCAAGTCAATTGGGAGGTGAGTTTGAATGGAGAAAAACTGGAGGAAGTGAAGTGTTTTAGATATCTGGGAGTGGATCTGGCAGCGGATGGAACCATGGAAGCGGAAGTGGATCATAGGGTGGGGGAGGGGGCGAAAATTCTGTGAGCCTTGAAGAATGTGTGGAAGTCGAGAACATTGTCTCGGAAAGCAAAAATGGGTATGTTTGAAGGAATATTGGTTCCAACAATGTTGTATGGTTGTGAGGCGTGGGCAATGGATAGAGTTGTGCGCAGGAGGATGGATGTGCTGGAAATGAGATGTTTGAGGACAATGTGTGGTGTGAGGTGGTTTGATCGAGTAAGTAACGTAAGGGTAAGAGAGATGTGTGGAAATAAGAAGAGCGTGGTTGAGAGAGCAGAAGAGGGTGTTTTGAAATGGTTTGGGCACATTGAGAGAATGAGTGAGGAAAGATTGACCAAGAGGATATATGTGTCGGAGGTGGAGGGAACGAGGGAAGAGGGAGACCAAATTGGAGGTGGAAAGATGGAGTGAAAAAGATTTTGTGTGATCGGGGCCTGAACATGCAGGAGGGTGAAAGGAGGGCAAGGAATAGAGTGAATTGGAGCGATGTGGTATACCGGGGTTGACGTGCTGTCAGTGGATTGAATCAGGGCATGTGAAGCGTCTTGGGTAAACCATGGAAACCGGTGTAGGTATGTATAGTTGCGTGTGTGGACGTATGTATATACATGTGTATGGGGGTGGGTTGGGCCATTTCTTTCGTCTGTTTCCTTGCGCTACCTCGCAAACGCGGGAGACAGCGACAAAGCAAAAAAAAAAAAAAAATATATATATATATATATATATATATATATATATATATATATATATATATATATATATATATATATTATCCCTGGGGATAGGGGTGAAAGAATACTTCCCACGCAATCCTCACGTGTCGTAGAAGGCGACTATAGGGGACGGGAGCGGGGGGCCAGAAATCCTCCCCTCCTTGTATTTTTAACCTTCTAAAAAATGGGAAACAGAAGGAGTCACGCGGGGAGGGCTCTTCCTCCTCGTAGACTCAGGGTGGGGTGTCTAAATGTATGTGGATGTAACCAAGATGGAAAAATAGGAGAGATAGGTAGTATGTTTGAGGAAAGGAACCTGGATGTTTTGGCTCTGAGTGAAACGAAGCTCAAGGGTAAAGGGGAAGAGTGGTTTGGGAATGTCTTGGGAGTAAAGTCAGGGGTCAGTGAGAGAACAAGAGCAAGGGAAGGAGTAGCAGTACTCCTGACACAGGAGTTGTGGGAGTATGTGATATAATGTAAGAAAGTAAATTCTCGATTAATATGGGTAAAACTGAAAGTTGATGGAGAGAGATGGGTGATTATTGGTGCATATGCACCTGGGCATGAGAAGAAAGATCATGAGAGGCAAGTGTTTTGGGAGCAGCTGAATTAGTGTGTTAGTGGATTTGATGCACGCGACCGGGTTATAGTGATGGGTGATTTCAATGCAAAGGTGAGTAATGTGGCAGTTGAGGGAATAATTGGTATACATGGGGAGTTCAATGTTGTAAATGGAAATGGTGAAGAGCTTTTAGATTTATGTGCTGAAAAAGGACTGGTGATTGAGAATACCTGGTTTAAAAAGCGAGATATACATAAGTATACGTATGTACGTAGGAGAGAATGCCAGAGAGCGTTATTGGATTATGTGTTAATTGACAGGCGCGCGAAAGAGAGACTTTTGGATGTTAATATGCTGAGAGGTTCAACTGGAGGGATGTCTGATCATTATCTTGTGGAGGCTAAGGTGTAGATTTGTATGGGTTTTCAGAAAAGAAGAGTGAATGTTGGGGTGAAGAGGGTGGTGAGATTAAGTGAGCTTGGGAACGGGATTTGTGTGAGGAAGTACCAGGAGAGACTGAGTACAGAATGGAAAAAGGTGAGAACAATGGAGGTAAGGGGAGTGGGGGAGGAATGGGATGTATTTAGGGAATCAGTGATGGATTGCGCAAAAGATGATTGTGGCATAAGAAGCGTTAGAGGTGGGTTGATTAGAAAGGGTAGTGAGTGGTGGGATGAAGAAGTAAGATTATTAGCGAAAGAGAAGAGAGAGGCATTTGAACGTTTTTTGCAGGGAAAAAATGCAATTGAGTGGGAGATGTATAAAAGAAAGAGACAGGAGGTCAAGAGAAAGGTGCAAGAGGTGAAAAAGAGGGCAAATGAGAGTTTGGGTGAGAGAGTATCATTAAATTTTAGGGAGAAGAAAAAGATGTTCTGGAAGGAGGTAAATAAAGTGCGTAAGACAAGGGAGCAAATGGGAACTTCAGTGAAGGGCGCTAATGGGAAGGTGATAACAAGTAGTGGTGATGTGAGAAGGAGATGGGTGAGTATTTTGAAGGTTTATTGAATGTGTTTGATGATAGAGTGGCAGATATAGGGTGTCATGGTCGAGGTGGTGTGCAAAGTGAGAGGGTTAGGGAAAATGATTTGGTAAACAGAGAAGAGGTAGTAAAAGCTTTGAGGAAGATGAAAGTTGGCAAGGCAGCAGGTTTGGATGGTATTGCAGTGGAATTTATTAAAAAAGGTGGTGACTGTATTGTTGACTGGTTGGTAAGGTTATTTAATGTATATATGACTCCTGGTGAGGTGCCTGAGGATTGGCGGAATGCGTGCATAGTGCCATTGTACAAAGGTAAAGGGGATAAGAGTGAGTGCTCAAATTACAGATGCATAAGTTTTTGAGTATTCCTCATAAATTATATGGGAGGGTATTGATTGAGAGGGTGAAGGTATGTACAGAGAATCAAATTGGGGAAGAGCAGTGTGGTTTCAGAAGTGGTAGAGGATGTGTGGATCAGGTGTTTGCTTTGAAGAATGTATGTGAGAAATACTTAGAAAAGCAAATGGATTTGTATGTAGCATTTATGGATCTGGAGAATGCATATGATAGAGTTGATAGAGATGCTCTGTGGAAGGTATTAAGAATATATGGTGTGGGTGGCAAGTTGTTAGAAGCAGTGAAATTTTTTATCGAGGATGTAAGGCATGTGTACGTGTAGGAAGAGAGGAAAGTGATTGGTTCTCAGTGAATGTAGGTTTGCGGCAGGGGTGTGTGATGTCTCCATGGTTGATTAATTTGTTTATGGATGGGGTTGTTTGGGAGGTGAATGCAAGAGTTTTGGAAAGAGGGGCAAGAATGAAGATTGTTGTGGATGAGAGAGCTTGGGAAGTGAGTCAGTTGTTGTTTGCAGATGATACAGCGCTGGTGGCTGATTCATGTGAGAAACTGCAGAAGCTGGTGACTGAGTTTGGTAAAGTGTGTGAAAGAAGAAAGTTAAGAGTAAATGTGAATAAGATCAAGGTTATTAGGTACAGTAGGGTTGAGGGTCAAGTCAATTGGGAGGTGAGTTTGAATGGAGAAAAAATGGAGGACGTAAAGTCTTTTAGATATCTGGGATTGGATCTGGCAGCGGATGGAACCATGGAAGTGGAAGTGAATCATAGGGTGGGGGAGGGGGCGAAAATCCTGGGAGCCTTGAAGAATGTGTGTAAGTCGAGAACATTATCTCGGAAAGCAAAAATGGGTATGTTTGAAGGAATAGTGGTTCCAACAATGTTGTATGGTTGCGAGGCGTGGGCTATGGATAGAGTTGTGCGCAGGAGGGTGGATGTGCTGGAAATGAGATGTTTAAGGACAATGTGTGGTGTGAGGTGGTTTGATCGAGTAAGTAATGTAAGGGTAAGAGAGATGTGTGGAAATAAAAAGAGCGTGGTTAAGAGAGCAGAAGAGGGTGTTTTGAAATGGTTTGGGCACATGGAGAGAATGAGTGAGGAAAGATTGACCAAGAGGGTATATGTGTCGGAGGTGGAGGGAACGAAAATTCTAAGTGGAATGATGGAGTGAAAAAGATTTTGTGTGATCGGGGCCTGAGCATGCAGGAGGGTGAAAGGCGGGCAAGGAATAGAGTGAATTGGATCGATGTGGTATACCGGGGTTGACGTGCTGTCAGTGGATTGAATCAGGGAATGTGAAGCGTTTGGGTAAAACCATGGAAAGCTGTGTGGGGCCTGGATGTGGAAAGGGAGCTGTGGTTTCGGGCATTATTGCATGACAGGTAGAGACTGAGTGTGAACGAATGAGGCCTTTGTTGTCTTTTCCTAGCGCTACCCCCCCCCCGCACACATGAGGGGGGAGGGGGATGGTATTCCATGTGTGGCGAGGTGGCGATGAGAATGAATAAAGGCAGACAGTGTGAATTGTGTGCATGGGTATATATGTATGTGTCTGTGTGTGTATATATATGTGTACATTGAGATGTATAGGTATGTATATTTGCGTGTGTGGACGTGTCTGTATATACATGTGTATGGGGGTGGGTTGTGCCATTTCTTTCGTCTGTTTCCTTGCGCTACCTCGAAAACGCGGGAGACAGTGACAAAGCAAGATAAAAAATAAATAAATGATAATAATAGTGATAATAATAGTAGTGATGATAATGTTGGTAATGATGATAATAATAACAATAACGGTAATAATAATAACTAATTAAGTTATTGATAATGTTAATGATGATGATGATAAAAGTAATGATAATGATGATGACATAATAATGATAATAATAATGATAATAATAATAATATTAATAATTATAATAACAATAATAATAATACTAATAATAACAATAATGATAATAATAATAATAATAATAATAATAATAATAATAATAATAATAATAATAATAAAAATGATAATGATAATAATAATAATAATAATAATAATAATTATAATAATAATAATAATAATAATAATAATAATAATAATAATAATAATAATAATAATAATAATAATAGTAATAATAATAATAATGGTGATAATAATGATAATAATGATAATAATAATATTAATGATAATGATGATATTAATAATGATAATGATAATAATGATAATAATAATAATAATAATAATAATAATAATAATAATAATAATAATAATAATAATAATAATAATAATGATAATAATAGTAATAATTATAATAATTATAATGATGATAATAACAATAACAATAATGATAATTTTTTTTTTTTTTTATACTTTGTCGCTGTCTCCAGCGTTTGCGAGGTAGCGCAAGGAAACAGACGAAAGAAATGGCGCAACCCCCCCCCCCCCCAATACACATGTACATACACACGTCCACACACGCAAATATACATACCTACACAGCTTTCCATGGTTTACTCCAGACGCTTCACATGCCTTGATTCAATCCACTGACAGCACGTCAACCCCTGTATACCTCATCGCTCTAATTCACTCTATTCCTTGCCCTCCTTTCACCCTCCTGCATCTTCAGGCCCCGATCACACAAAATCTTTTTCACTCCATCTTTCCACCTCCAATTTGGTCTCCCTCTTCTCCTCGTTCCCTCCACCTCCGACACATATATCCTCTTGGTCAACCTTTCCTCACTCATTCTCTCCATGTGCCCAAACCATTTCAAAACACCCTCTTCTGCTCTCTCAACCACGCTCTTTTTATTTCCACACATCTCTCTTACCCTTACGTTACTTACTCGATCAAACCACCTCACACCACACATTGTCCTCAGACATCTCATTTCCAGCACATCCATCCTCCTGCGCACAACTCTATCCATAGCCCACGCCTCGCAACCATACAACATTTTTGGATCCACTATTCCTTCAAACATACCCATTTTTGCTTTCCGAGATAATGTTCTCGACTTCCACACATTCTTCAAGGCTCCCAGATAATAACAATAAGAAATATAATAGTTCTAATCTTATGCTATAAGCAACATATATATATATATATATATATATATATATATATATATATATATATATATATATATATATATATATATATATATATATATATATATATATATATATATATATATATTGGATAATGTTGTGTGTTGCAAGTAGAATAATCTATGTTAAACTGAAGCTATTTGTATCTCAATGATTGCTGAATAGTTTACTGTTGTAGAATCACATGTTGACAGATGCATATTGATTTTATTGTTGAATATTTACTTATTCAGACTTGTACAAAAAAACGTTATTGGTATAAAGTTCAATATATGTTCTCAGGAATCTTTGTAACAACACTTCCATTGTTCATTAATGATGTACTCTGATTTTATGAGACATGCCTCTTTCTCACAGCATATATAAAGTCATGAAATACATCAGTAATAGTCATATAAGAAAACTGAAATATTGTGATCAGTGGGTTTTCATTTAGCTTCATTATATGTACAAAAATTTTGCATTTCTCAAGTAACTGATGAAATTTTCTTAGCAATGAATTTTTCATCCCTGGGGATAGGGGAGAAAGAATAATTCCCACGTATTCCCTGCGTGTCGTAGAAGGCGACTAAAAGGGGAGGGAGCGGGGGGCTGGAAATCCTCCCGTCTCGTTTTTATTTTAGTTTTCCAAAAGAAGGAACAGAGAAGGGGGCCATGTGAGGATATTCCCTCAAAGGCCCAGTCCTCTGTTCTTAACGCTACCTTGCTAACGAGGGAAATGCGAATAGTTTGAAAAAAAGAATATATATATATATATATATATATATATATATATTTTTTTTTTTTTTTTTTTATACTTTGTCGCTGTCTCCCGCGTTTGCGAGGTAGCGCAAGGAAACAGACGAAAGAAATGGCCCAACCCCCCCCCCCATACACATGTACATACGTCCACACACGCAAATATACATACCTACACAGCTTTCCATGGTTTACCCCAGACGCTTCACATGCCTTGATTCAATCCACTGACAGCACGTCAACCCCTGTATACCACATCGCTCCAATTCACTCTATTCCTTGCCCTCCTTTCACCCTCCTGCATGTTCAGGCCCCGATCACACAAAATCTTTTTCACTCCATCTTTCCACCTCCAATTTGGTCTCCCTCTTCTCCTCGTTCCCTCCACCTCCGACACATATATCCTCTTGGTCAATCTTTCCTCACTCATTCTCTCCATGTGCCCAAACCATTTCAAAACACCCTCTTCTGCTCTCTCAACCACGCTCTTTTTATTTCCACACATCTCTCTTACCCTTACGTTACTCACTCGCTCAAACCACCTCACACCACACATTGTCCTCAAACATCTCATTTCCAGCACATCCATCCTCCTGCGCACATCTCTATCCATAGCCCACGCCTCGCAACCATACAACATTGTTGGAACCACTATTCCTTCAAACATACCCATTTTTGCTTTCCGAGATAATGTTCTCGACTTCCACACATTTTTCAAGGCTCCCAAAATTTTTGCCCCCTCCCCCACCCTATGATCCACTTCCGCTTCCATGGTTCCATCCGCTGACAGATCCACTCCCAGATATCTAAAACACTTCACTGGTGTGGGAGGCAAGTTGTTAGAAGCAGTGAAAAGTTTTTATCGAGGATGTAAGGCATGTGTACGTGTAGGAAGAGAGGAAAGTGATTGGTTCTCAGTGAATGTAGGTTTGCGGCAGGGGTGTGTGATGTCTCCATGGTTGTTTAATTTGTTTATGGATGGGGTTGTTAGGGAGGTAAATGCAAGAGTCCTGGAAAGAGGGGCAAGTATGAAGTCTGTTGGGGATGAGAGAGCTTGGGAAGTGAGTCAGTTGTTGTTCGCTGATGATACAGCGCTGGTGGCTGATTAATGTGAGAAACTGCAGAAGCTGGTGACTGAGTTTGGTAAAGTGTGTGGAAGAAGAAAGTTAAGAGTAAATGTGAATAAGAGCAAGGTTATTAGGTACAGTAGGGGTGAGGGTCAAGTCAATTGGGAGGTGAGTTTGAATGGAGAAAATATATATATATATATATATATATATATATATATATATATATATATATATATATATATATATATATATATATATATATATATATATATACATATATATATATATATATATATATATATATATACATATATATATATATATATATATATATGTATATATATATATATATATATATATATATATATATATATATATATATATATATATATATATATATATATATATATATATATATATATACCACATCGATCCAATTCACTCTATTCCTTGCCCGCCTTTCACCCTCCTGCATGTTCGGGCCCCGATCGCTCAGAATCTTTTTCGCTCCACCTTTCCACCTCCAATTTGGTCTCCCACTTCTCCTCGTTCCCTCCACCTCCGACACATATGTCCTCTTTGTCAGTCTTTATTCACTCATTCTCTCCATGTGACACGACCATTTCAAAACACCCTCTTCTGCTCTCCCAACCACGCTCTTTTTATTTCCACACTTCTCTCTTACCCTTACGTTACTTACTCGATCAAACCACCTCACACCACATATTGTCCTCAAACATCTCATTTCCAGCACATCCATCCTCCTGCACACAACTCTGTCCGTAGCCCACGCCTCGCAACCATACAACATTGTTGGAACCACTATTCCTTCAAACATAGCCATTTTTGCTTTCCGAGATAATGTTCTCGACTTCCAAACATTCTTCAAGGCTCCCAGGATTTTCGCCCCCTCCCCCACCCTATATACATATCCCTGGGGATAGGGGAGAAAGAATACTTCCCACGTATTCCCTGCGTGTCGTAGAAGGTAACTAAAAGGGGAGGGAGCGGGGAGACAGGAAATCCTCCCCTCTCGCTTTTTTTTTTTTTTAATTTTCCAAAAGAGGGAACAGAGAAGGGGGCCAGGTGAAGATATTCCCTCAAAGGCCCAGTCCTCTGTTCTCAACGCTACCTCGCTAATGCGGGAAATGGCAAATAGTATGAAAGAAAGAAAAGATATATATATATATATATATATATATATATATATATATATATATATATATATATATATATATATATATATATATATATATATATATATATATATATATATATATATATATATATATTATTACGGAACACGTGTGTTTGTGCTCACATGTTCGCGTATATAACGTGTGTGTGTGTGTGTCCTTGTGTATGGTGTTGTTATTTCTTATCAGGACGAGGATTAAGGCCTCCCTCTGAGACGTCCTCGGAGCGTCAGTTCACACCAAGCATTAGGCTTAATAATCTAATTTTAATTTTATTTAGTAACCAGATGGTCATTTGTCCTTGAGCACCCCGACCCTTCTCCGAGGCGGGGGGGATTAAGTTGTCATCAGCTGCGGAATACTTCACCACCGTACTGGACATGTCATCCCTGTAGGCTTACAAGAGAGAGGGTGATCTACGCAGTTTTGTATGACTGTTTCCTCCAACCAATCAGAATATACCTGAGTCCCATAGCCAATCAAAATGTAAGGTTGTATAGCTCGCAGGGAACGCTTGTCTTTGCTGTAATATATACCCATGACACCCGCTGAGTCTCTCTCTTTCTAGCCCAGCGAGGTAAGTGGTCCACCCCTGCTGTAAGTCCTGCTGTGTTGTAAGCCTGTAAGCCCTGCTGTGCTATAAGCCCATTGCCCAAGTGTTGTGCTGTAAACCCGTTATAATTATCAGTGTAATGTTATCGAAGAACTGCCTTAGAGGAAAGAGAACTCCTGGCTTGAAATCTTATCTGGAATGTTATCTTATGTTCAATGTTAAACTCAGTTTCAATGTTAACGTAAATGTTTCATGCCTGATTTATGTGCCTATCTTTATACACTTGAATTCTTTCACTATAAGTAGATTTAATGTGATGATGGTCTTTAATTCAATCCCATAACTTTATTATTGTGTTATCCTGAGTTGCGTAACTTGACAAATCTATAACGTCCTTGCAAGACAAGGAATAGTAGTATTTGTAACATATGTTACTGGCGACCTTGTCTGAATAAGTATTGAATTTGTAACACTATATATATGTATATATATATATATATATATATATATATATATATATATATATATATATATATATATATATATATATATATATATATATATATATATATATATATATATATATATATATATGTATATAAAGTGTGTGAAAGAAGAAAGTTAAGAGTAAATGTCAATAAGAGCAAGGTTATTAGGTACAGTAGGATTGAGGGTCAAGTCAATTGGGAGGTAAGAGTGAATGGAGCAAAACTGGAGGAAGTAAAGTCTTTTAGATATCTGGGAGTGGATCTGGCAGCGGATGGAACCATGGAAGCGGAAGTGGATCATAGGGTGGGGGAGGGGGCGAAAATCCTGGGAGCCTTGAAGAATGTTTGGAAGTCGAGAACATTATCTCGGAAAGCAAAAATGGTTATGTTTGAAGGAATAGTGGTTCCAACAATGTTGTATGGTTTTGAGGCGTGGGCTATGGATAGAGTTGTGCGCAGGAGGTTGGATGTGCTGGAAATGAGATGTTTGAAGAATTTGGGTGGTGTGAGGTGGTTTGATCTAGTAAGTAATGTAAGGGTAGGAGAGATGTGTGGAAATAAAAAGAGCGTGGTTGAGAGAGCAGAAGAGGGTGTTTTGAAATAGTTTGGGCACATGGAGAGAATGAGTGAGGAAAGATTGACCAAGAGAATATATGTGTCGGAGATGGAGGGAACGAGGAGAAGTGGGAGACCAAATTGGAGGTGGAAAGATGGAGTGAAAAAGGTTTTGAGTGATCGGGGCCTGAACATGCAGGAGAGTGAAAGGCGGGCAAGGAATAAAGTGAATTGGATCGATGTGGTATACCGGGGTTGACGTGCTGTCAGTGGATTGAATCAGGGCATGTGAAGCGTCTGGGGTAAACCATGGACACTTGTGTGGGGCCTGGATGTGGAAAGGGAGCTGTGGTTTCGGGCATTATTGCGTGACAACTGGAGACTGAGTGTGAACGAATGGAGCCTTTGTTGTCTTTTCCTAGTGCTACCTCGCACATATGAGGGGGAGGGGGATGGTATTCCATGTGTCGCGTAGTGGCGATGGGAATGAATAGGTGCAGGCAGTGTGAATTGTGTGCATGGGTATATATGTATGTGTCTCTGTGTCTATATATATATGTGTACATTGAAATTTGAGCACTCACTCTTATCCCCTTTGCCTTTGTGCAATAGCACTATGCAAGCATTCTGCCAATCCTCAGGCACCTCACCATGAATCATACATACGTTAAATAACCTTACAAACCAGTCAACAATACAGTCACCCCCTTTTTTAATGAATTCTCTGCAATACCATCCAAACCTGATGCCTTGCCGGCTTTCATCTTCCGCAAAGCTTTTACTACCTCTTCTCTGTTTACCAAATCATTTTCCCTATAGCTCTCACTTTGCACACTACCTCGACCAAAACACCCTATATCTGCCAATCTATCATCAAACACATTCAACAAACCTTCAAAATAATCACTCCATCTCCTTCTCACATCACCACTACTTGTTGTCACCTCTTATTAGCCCCCTTCACTGAAGTTCCCATTTGTTCCCTTGTCTTACGCACTTTAGTTGCCTCCTTCCAAAACATCTTTTTATTCTCCGTAAAATTTAATGATACTCTCTCACCCCTACTGTCATTTGCCCTCTTTCTCACCTCTTACACCTTTCTCTTGACCTCCTGCCTCTCTCTTTTATACATCTCCCACTCATTTGCATTTTTTCCCTTCAAAAATCGTCCAAATGCCACTCTCTTCTCTTTCACTAATAATTTTACTTCTTCATCCCACCACTCACTACCCTTTCTAATCAACCCACCTCCCACGCTTCTCATGCCGCAAGCATCTTTTGTCCAAGCCATCACTGCTTCCCTAAATACATCCCATTCCTCCCCCACTCCCCTTACCTCCTTTGTTCTCACCTTTTTCCATTCTGTACTCAGTCTCTCCTTGTGCTTCCTCACACAAGTCTATATATATATATATATATATATATATATATATATATATATATATATATATATATATATATGTATATATATATATATATATATATATATATATATATATATATATATATATATATATATATATATATATATATATATATATATATATATATATATATATATACATATATATATATATATATATATATATATATATATATATATATATGTATATATATATATATATATATATATATATATATATATATATATATATATATATAAATATATATATATATATATATATATATATATATATATATATATATATATATATATACATATATGTTTTTTTTTATACTTTGTCGCTGTCTCCCGCGTTTGCGAGGTAGCGCAAGGAAACAGACGAAAGAAATGGCCCAACCCACCCCCATACACATGTATATACATACGTCCACACACGCAAATATACATACCTACACAGCTTTCCATGGTTTACCCCAGACGCTTCACATGTCTTGATTCAATCCACTGACAGCACGTCAACCCCGGTATACCACATCGCTCCAATTCACTCTATTCCTTCCCCTCCTTTCACCCTCCATCATGTACAGGCCCCGATCACACAAAATCTTTTTCACTCCATCTTTCCACCTCCAATTTGGTCTCCCTCTTCTCCTCGTTCCCTCCACCTCCGACACATATATCCTCTTGGTCAACCTTTCCTCACTCATTCTCTCCATGTGCCCAAACCATTTCAAAACACCCTCTTCTGCTCTCTCAACCACGCTCTTTTTATTTCCACACATCTCTCTTACCCTTACGTTACTTACTCGATCAAACCACCTCACACCACACATTGTCCTCAGACATCTCATTTCCAGCACATCCATCCTCCTGCGCACAACTCTATCCATAGCCCACGCCTCGCAACCATACAACATTGTTGGAACCACTATTCCTTCAAACATACCCATTTTTGCTTTCCGAGATAATGTTCTCGACTTCCACACATTCTTCAAGGCTCCCAGAATTTTCGCCCCCTCCCCCACCCTATGATCCACTTCCGCTTCCATGGTTCCATCCGCTGCCAGATCCACTCCCAGATATCTAAAACACTTCACATCCTCCAGTTTTTCTCCATTCAAACTCACCTCCCAATTGACTTGACCCTCAACCCTACTGTACCTAATAACCTTGCTCTTATCCACATTTACTCTTAACTTTCTTCTTCCACACACTTTACCAAACTCAGTCACCAGCTTCTGCAGTTTCTCACATGAATCAGCCACCAGCGCTGTATCATCAGCGAACGACAACTGACTCACTTCCCAAGCTCTCTCATCCCCAACAGACTTCATACTTGCCCCTCTTTCCAAAACTCTTGCATTTACCTCCCTAACAACCCCATCCATAAACAAATTAAACAACCATGGAGACATCACACACCCCTGCCGCAAACCTACATTCACTGAGAACCAATCACTTTCCTCTCTTCCTACACGTACACATGCCTTACATCCTCGATAAAAACTTTTCATTGCTTCTAACAACTTGCCTCCCACACCATATATTCTTAATACCTTCCACAGAGCATCTCTATCAACTCTATCATATGCCTTCTCCAGATCCATAAATGCTACATACAAATCCATTTGCTTTTCTAAGTATTTCTCACATACATTCTTCAAAGCAAACACCTGATCCACACATCCTCTACCACTTCTGAAACCACACTGCTCTTCCCCAATCTGATGCTCTGTACATGCCTTCACCCTCTCAATCAATACCCTCCCATATAATTTACCAGGAATACTCAACAAACTTATACCTCTGTAATTTGAGCACTCACTCTTATCCCCTTTGCCTTTGTACAATGGCACTATGCACGCACTCCGCCAACCCTCAGGCACCTCACCATGAGTCATACATACATTAAATAACCTTAGCAGCCAGTCAACAATACAGTCACCCCCTTTTTTAATAAATTCCACTGCAATACCATCCAAACCTGCTGCCTTGCCGGCTTTTATCATCCGCAAAGCTTTTACTACCTCTTCTCTGTTTACCAAATCATTTTCCCTAACCCTCTCACTTTGAACACCACCTCGACCAAAACACCCTATATCTGCCACTCTATCATCAGACACATTCAACAAACCTTCAAAATACTCACTCCATCTCCTTCTCACAAAACCACTACTTGTTATCACCTCCCCATTTGCGCCCTTCACTGAAGTTCCCATTTGCTCCCTTGTCTTACGCACTTTATTTACCTCCTTCCAGAAGATCTTTTTATTTTCCCTAGAATTTAATGATACTCTCTCACCCCAACTCTCATATGCCCTTTTTTTCACCTCTTGCACCTTTCTCATATATATATATATACATATATATATATATATATATATATATATATATATATATATATATATATATATATATATGTGTGTGTGTGTGTGTGTGTGTGTGTGTGTGTGTGTGTGTGTGTGTGTATCTGTGTGTGTCTGTGCTTACAGGCTAATTTGAACTAGAAATTTCATACATTTTTCGTGAAACGAAACACATTTTTCATAAGTACAATTGATAAAAATTTAATGATAAACAGCAGACAGAAACGTCTGTACATGATCTCTCATCAGGATTATATTCCTTCAAAATTTCGCGAAAATAACTTGATATAATTCTTTAACCAGGATAGAATTTATTCAGTTAAACTAATGACTATAAAAAAACATCATAATACTATATTAGGATTTTTTAAGTAAGTAATATTTTCTTTAATTAATATTCTATTCTTTTACATTTTTATTTCATATGATTGACGTAATATAGCAGTTACAATAATCTACCACTATCCTAAGTTTTAGTGAGACATTTGATTGATATTATAGCTTCATAAGTTGCCCAGCCTAATAATAATGGTTTCCTTAATGACTAACTGAAACAAATTATTTGAGCTTTTGTCTTATCGTCCATAATGATAATTTACATTATTTACAAGGTCACAATTGAAAAAGGATCAATATTCCAGATAACTTAGAGGCGATTACTGAGAAACTGATATGAGACAATAACCAGAGCTGCTGGTGGATGACTGTCCTTCCTTATTGTTTTGAAAAATGCATATAGTTGGGTAAAAATATACAATAAGAAATGAAATATAAAAATATTTGAAACCTTTGAGGCAAACTATACATTTGTTTCTCTTATCATAGAGTAACTACTTCAATTGATCAATGAGAATAATGGAACTATTATTATCGCTGTATTTGGTGTATAACACGATATCTTGTTATTTACAGTTACTGTATCATTGTGTAACACTGTTGTATTTTGTGTACATTTTACTGATAAAGTGTTTAGTATAGTACGGGAAGACAGGGATTTGTATGATTACCATTTATTTATAATTTTTGTGTTA
>NC_092291.1:219389-263765 GCF_036320965.1 Panulirus ornatus | reverse complement strand
AGGAAGACCAGATACCTCCTGCCTCAACACATGACTCAGCGAGAGGGAGTCTAGTGGGTGAGTGACCAGGGCATTCTGGGGATGGATGTGCACCTATGATGGACCAGCAGGTGAACTGGTACACCACATTGATCATGCTCCACTGAAACATTGTCCAAACATTTATAACCCCGCACTTACAGGTGACCCGCTCATTTTAGATGCTTCCAAAATCACCAGCAAAATGTTATGTTATTCTGGAAAGAAAAAATATACAATATAATTATATCATTGTAATATATAATATCATAATTCTATATGATATATAATCAAAAAAATATACAATATAATGATATCATTGTTATATATAATATCATAATTAATATGATATATAATATACTAATATTATTCAATGATAATATTATTACTATTATACTCACGTCAAACATTGGGATAATAAAACAAAACAATACGTCACACAACTAATATTTAGTGTAGCCTTCTCTAACATCTATGACTTTACTGAATTGGTTTGGCAACGTTGCCACAAGATTTTCACATATATTTGCCTCTCTTAAGTTTTCCCATATATGAAAGACGTGATGTAATAAGTTTTCATTGTTTTTCACAACCGCAGAATCCCATTTCCAGGACATATGTTATTCACAGAAGGATTATTCATAACGTGCAATGATCACTAATATTCAAAACTGGCAACACCACCCGCCCGCCCGCCGCTCTCTCCCCCTCTGTGAGCGATAATTTCGTGTCATAATGCTTCGTTTCCCAATATTTCACTCTTTAAAATGTGAACTATTTTGCTTGGTGATTACGGTTATATTCTTCACTCAAACAATAACTAATATATATTTAGTATCATTTCGATCAATTGTCCTTCACTTGATAAAACTGAGGGAAATTGAATGAACGTTGTGACATCACTATTTGGGGAAACTGTACACACACACACATACATACACACACACACACACACACACAAACCCGAAAGGGGAGGATGAACACCTGGGTTCGATGTACACGAACAGTGACTCCCAGGAATCGAAACCATGCTGATCCGATCTCGGGCTGGACCGTGGTGACTCGTGGTCAGCAACACTATCCACTACACAAGATAGGCGCACGCGCGCGTGTGCGTGCGTGTGTGTGTGTGTGTATGTGTGTGTGTGTGTGTGTAAACAGCAGTATAAATCTGGTACAAACATACAAGGTTAAGAGACGGGCAACACGAGTGTTAAACTCTCTCCCCGTAACACAAAAATTATAAATAAATGGTAATCATACAAATCCCTGTCTTCCCCTTACTATACTAAACACTTTATCAGTAAAATGTACACAAAATACAACAGTGTTACACAATGATACAGTAACTGTAAATAACAAGATATCGTGTTATACACCAAATACAGCGATAATAATAGTTCCATTATTCTCATTGATCAATTGAAGTAGTTACTCTATGATAAGAGAAACAAATGTATAGTTTGCCTCAAATGTTTCAAATATTTTTATATTTCATTTCTTATTGTATATTTTTACCCAACTATATCCAATTTCCAAAACAATAAGGAAGGACAGTCATCCACCAGAAGCTATGGTTATTGTCTCATATCAGCTTAGATATCTGGGAGTGGATCTGGCAGCGGATGGAACCATGGAAGTGGAAGTGAATCATAGGGTGGGGGAGGGGGCGAAAATCCTGGGAGCCTAGAAGAATGTGTGGAAGTCGAGAACATTATCTCGGAAAGCAAAAATGGGTATGTTTGAAGGAATAGTGGTTCCAACAATGTTGTATGGTTGCGAGGCGCGGGCTATGGATAAATTCGTGCGCAGGAGGGTAGATGTGCTGGAAATGAGATGTTTGAGGACAATGTGTGGTGTGAGGTTGTTTGATCGAGTAAGTAATGTAAGGGTAAGAGAGATGTGTGGAAATAAAAAGACCGTGGTTGAGAGAGCAGAAGAGGGTGTTTTGAAATGGTTTGGGCACATGGAGAGAATGAGTGAGGAAAGATTGACCAAGAGGATATATGTGTCAGAGGTAGAGGGAACGAGGAGAAGTGGGAGACCAAATTAGAGGTGGAAAGATGGAGTGAAAAAGATTTTGAATGATCGGGGCCTGAACATGCAGGAGGGTGAAAGGCTGGCAAGGAATAGAGTGATTTGGATCGATGTGGTATACCGGGGTTGATGTGCTGTCAGTGGATTGAATCAGGGCATATGAAGCGTCTGTGGTAAACCATGGAAACTTGTGTGGGGCCTGGATGTGGAAAGGGAGCTGTGGTTTCGGGCATTATTGCATGACAGCTAGAGATTGAGTGTGAACGAATGGGGCCTTTGTTGTCTTTTCCTAGCGCTACCTCGCACACAGGAGGGGGGAGGGGGATGGTATTCCATGTGTGGCGAGGTGGCGATGGGAATGAATAAAGCCAGACAGTGTGAATTGTGTGCATGGGTATATATGTATGTGTCTGTGTGTGTATATGTATGTGTACATTGAGATGTATAGGTATGTATATTTGCGTGTGTGGACGTGTATGTATATACATGTGTATAGGGGTGGGTTGGGCCATTTCTTTCGTCTATTTCCTTGCGCTACCTCGCAAACGCAGGGGACAGCGACAAAGCAAAATAAATAAAAAAATATATATATATGTATACGAACATAGTGCATAGAAACGCGCACCTTCACAGAACCTACAAACCTTCAACAGTCAGGATCGAACCCGGGACCCCTGTGCAAGAAGCGGGAATGCTCATCATTAGGCTAAAGTCCAATAGCCTAGCGGTTAGCATTAACTCATTTTGCACAGGTTTCCTGGGTTCGATCCTGGCTGTTGGAGGTTTGTATATCATATGTATGTACATGTGTGTGTATGTGTTTATCTGTGTGATTACTGGATAATCGAAAATAAACTTTTTTCAAATAATTTTCATGAAACGAATCACATTTCATATAAGAACAATTGGTAAATATTCATTCATAAACAGCAGACAGAAAAGTGTCTGCATGATCTCTTATCAGGATTATATTCCTTCAAAATTTCCTAAATAGCTAAAACAATGACAATAACATCTATTATCCAGGATGTAATATATTCAGTTAAACTAATGACTAGACAAAAATGTCACAATATTAAGTTAGGATTCTGTAGGTAACTATTGTTTCTTTTAATTGATATTATATATTTGTGTATTTTTATATTATATAATTGATAGTATAAAGTACTTCCAATAATCTAGCACTATAATGAAATTGTAGTGTGACAGTTTATTCAAAATTATAACTTCATAAGTTGCCCAGCCATATGATAATGGTTTCCTTAATGACTTCCTGAAAGAAATTATTTGAACTTCTGTTTTATTGTCGATAATGATAATTTACCATCTTACGAATGACGGACCATCCTAGGAAGAGAAGGTTTTCCTTGATATGTGGACCAACCTTGGAAATGTATACAATCCTAGGAAAAGTAGACCATCCTGATATACGTAGACCATCCTGGGAATCGTAGACCTTCCTGCGAAATGTAGACAATTGTGGTAAAGGTAGACCTTAGAAACGTTAACCATCCAGAGAACGTAAACCATCCTAGGAAATCAGACCAACCTGGGAAACGTAAAACATTCTAGAAATCGAGGACCATGTTGAGGACCATCCTCTGAAATCTAGACCATCCTGGGAAACGTACACTATCCTAGGAAACGTAGATCATCCTGGGAAATCTAAACCGTCCTGTGAAACATACACTATACTACGAAACATACATCATCCTGGGATATTTAGATAATTCTGGGAAATATACACCATCCTTATAACGCAGACCATCCTAGGAAATGTAGACCACCTTGGAAACTTAGATCATCATAGGAAATGTAGATCATCCTGGGAAATCTAGAACATCCTTAGAAACGTACACTATACTACGAAACATACATCATCCTGGGATATTTAGATAATTCTGGGAAATATACACTATCCTGGGAAACATACACCATCCTTATAACGCAGACCATCCTAGGAAATTAGACCACCTGGGAAACTTAGATTATGATAGGAAATGTAGATCATCCTAGGATATGTAGACTACTTGAGAAACCTAGATTATCCCAGGAAACGTAGATCATCCTGGGAAATGAAGACTATCCTGGGAAACGTACATCCTACTGGGAAACGTACATTATCCTAGGAAACCTAATCATTCTGGGAAATTTACATCTTGGGAAACATTCATCATCCTACACAACGTAGATCCTTCTGGGCAACGTAGATCCTCCTAGGAAACGCAGACAATCCTGGCAGACATATAGCAGACCATGGTAGGAAAGGTAGAGCGTGGTAGGATACGTAGATAAGAGACAGGAGGACGTTAGAGTTAAGTATAGAAAATAAGTGTGTGTCTGCCACCTGTTTACCCAGAGATAAACAGTGGAACGAGCGATGGCTGTCTGTGTGGAGCAGACACACAGTGGACGACGGACGACCAAGACTCAGCCAGCACTCGTCAGGAGGAGGAGGAGGAGGAGGAGGAGGACGCTGCTGCTGCTGCTGCCATCATCATCATCATCATCATCATCATCATCATCATCATCACTGACCTGGCACCAGCTGCTGACCACGTCATGTGGATAACAACATTCACTCTTATCTTCCACCCACAAAGGTCAGACTGACCCATTCAAATATGGACGCTCGTTTAGGCTTAGCTTTAGAACATTCAGCACTTGACTGACCTCTACTACTAGAATTCGGTAATATTCACTGAGGAAAAGACCTTTACATATGTAGGAGCGGGCTGGGTTAAGACAGTGGTGAAGGACAAGGAAGACCAGATACCTCCTGCCTCAACACATGACTCAGCGAGAGGGAGTCTAGTGGGTGAGTGACCAGGGCATTCTGGGGATGGATGTGCACCTATGATGGACCAGCAGGTGAACTGGTACACCACATTGATCATGCTCCACTGAAACATTGTCCAAACATTTATAACCCCACACTTACAGGTGACCCGCTCATTTTAGATGCTTCCAAAATCACCAGCAAAATGTTATGTTATTCTGGAAAGAAAAAATATACAATATAATGATATCATTGTAATATATAATATCATAATTCTATATGATATAAAATCAAAAAAATATACAAGATAATGATATCATTGTAATATATAATATCATAATTCTATATGATATATAATCAAAAAAATATACAAGATAATGATATCATTGTAATATATAATATCATAATTCTATATGATATATAATATACTAATATTATATAACGATAATATTATTACTATTATACTCACGTTAAACATTAGGATAATAAAACAAAACAATACGTCACACAACTAATATTTAGTATAGCCTTCTCTAACATCAATGACTTACCTGAATTGGTTTGGCAACGTTGCCACAAGATTTTCACATACATTTGCCTCTCTTAAGTTTTCCCATATATGAAAGACGTGATGTAACAAGTTTTCATTGTTTTTCACAACCGCAGAATCCCATTTAATGGACATATTTATTCACAGAAGGATTATTCATAACGTGTAATGATCACTAATATTCAAAACTGGCAACACCGCCCGCCCGCCCGCCGCTCTCTCTCCCTCTGTGAGCGATAATTTCGTGTCATAATGCTTCGTTTCCCAATATTTCACTCTTTAAAATGTGAACTATTTCTGCTTGGTGATTACGGTTATATTCTTCACTCAAACAATAACTAATATATATTTAGTATCATTTCGATCAATTGTCATTCACTTGATAAAACTGAGGGAAATTGAGTGAACGTTGTGACATCACTATTTGGGGAAACTGTACACACACACACACACACACACACACACACACACACACACACACACACACAAACGCAAAAATACACACACACACACGCACACAAACCAGCCCCAAAGGGGAGGATGAACACCTGGGTTTGATGTACACGAACAGTGAACTCCCAGGATTCGAAACCGTGCCGATCCGATCTCGGGCTGGCCGTGACGACTCATGGTCAGCAACACTATCCACTACACACGAGAGCGCACGCGCGCGTGTGTGCGTGCGTGTGTGTGTGTGTGTGTGTGTGTGTGTGTGTGTGTGTGTGTGTAAACAGCAGTATAAATCTGGTACAAACATACAAGGTTAAGAGACGGGCAACACGAGTGTTAAACTCTCTCCCCGTAACACAAAAATTATAAATAAATGGTAATCATACAAATCCCTGTCTTCCCCTTACTATACTAAACACTTTATCAGTAAAATGTACACAAAATACAACAGTGTTACACAATGATACAGTAACTGTAAATAACAAGATATCGTGTTATACACCAAATAAAGCGATAATAATAGTTCCATTATTCTCATTGATCAATTGAAGTAGTTACTCTATGATAAGAGAAACAAATGTATAGTTTGCCTCAAATGTTTCAAATATTTTTATATTTCATTTCTTATTGTATATTTTTACCTAACTATATCCATTTTCCAAAACAATAAGGAAGGACAGTCATCCACCAGCAGCTCTGGTTATTGTCTCATATCAGTTTCTCAGTAATCGCCTCTCAGTTGTCTGGAATATTAATGCTTTTTAAATTTTGACCTTGTAAATAATGTAAATTATCATTATGGACGATAAGACAGAAGTTCAAATAATTTGTTTCAGTTAGTCATTAAGGAAACCATTATTATTAGGCTGTGCAACTTATGAAGCTATAATATCAATCAAATGTCTCACTAAAATTTAGGATAGTGGTAGATTATTGTAACTGCTATATTACGTCAATCGTATAAAATAAAAATATAAAAGAATAGAATACTAAGTAAAGAAAATATTACTTACTTAAAAATTCCTAATATAGTATTATGATGTTTTGGTATAGTCATTAGTTTAACTGAATAAATTTTATCCTGGTTAAAGAATTCTAATAGGTCGTTTTCGCGAAATTTTGAAGGAGTATAATCCTGATAAGAGATCATGTACAGACGTTTCTGTCTGCTGTTTATCATTAGATTTTTATCAATTGTACTTATAAAAAATGTGTTTCGTTTCACGAAAGCTGTATGAAATTTCTAGTTCAAATTAGCCTGTAAGCACAGACAACCACAGATACACACACACACACACACACACATATATATATATATATATATATATATATATATATATATATATATATATATATATATATATATATATATATACATACATCTATATATATATATATATATATATATATATATATATATATATATATATATATATATATATATATATATATATATATATATATATATATATATATATATATATATATATATATATATATATATATATATATATATATATATATATATATATATATATATATATATATATATATATATATATATATATATATATATATATATATATATATATATATATATGAATATATATATATATATATATATATATATATATATATATATATATATATATATATATATATATATATATATATATATATATATGGGTATGTTTGAGGGGATAGTGGTTCCAACAATGTTGTATGGTTGCGAGGCGTGGGCTATGGATAGAGATGTGCGCAGGAGGATGGATGTGCTGGAAATGAGATGTTTGAGGACAATGTGTGGTGTGAGGTGGTTTGATCGAGTAAGTAACGTAAGGGTAAGAGAGATGTGTGGAAATAAAAAGAGCGTGGTTGAGAGAGCAGAAGAGGGTGTTTTGAAATGGTTTGGGCACATGGAGAGAATGAGTGAGGAGAGATTGACCAAGAGGATATACGTGTCGGAGGTGGAGGGAACGAGGAGAAGAGGGAGACCAAATTGGAGGTGGAAAGATGGAGTGAAAAAGATTTTGTGTGATCGGGGCCTGAACATGCAGGAGGGTGAAAGGAGGGCAAGAAATAGAGTGAATTGGAGTCATGTGGTATACAGGGGTTGACGTGCTGTCAGTGGATTGAAGCAAGGCATGTGAAGCGTCTGGGGTAAACCATGGAAAGCTGTGTAGGTATGTATATTTGCGTGTGTGGACGTGTGTATGTACATGTGTATGGGGGGGGGGGGGTTGGGCCATTTCTTTCGTCTGTTTCCTTGCGCTACCTCGCAAACGCGGGAGACAGCGACAAAGTATAAAAAAAAAAAAAAAAAATATATATATATATATATATATATATATATATATATATATATATATATATATATATATATATATATATATATATATACATATATATATATATATATATATTGGGGAAGAGCAGTGTGGTTTCAGAAGTGGTAGAGAGTGTGTGGATCAGGTGTTTGCTTTGAAGAATGTATGTGAGAAATACTTAGAAAAGCAAATGGATTTGTATGTAGCATTTATGGATCTGGAGAGGGCATATGATAGAGTTGATAGAGATGCTCTGTGGAAGGTATTAAGAGTATATGGTGTGGGAGGCAAGTTGTTAGAAGCAGTGAAAAGTTTTTATCGAGGATGTAAGGCATGTGTACGTGTAGGAAGAGAGGAAAGTGATTGGTTCTCAGTGAATGTAGGTTTGCGGCAGGGGTGTGTGATGTCTCCATGGTTGTTTAATTTGTTTATGGATGGGGTTGTTAGGGAGGTAAATGCAAGAGTTTTGGAAAGAGGGGCAAGTATGAAGTCTGTTGGGGATGAGAGAGCTTGGGAAGTGAGTCAGTTGTTGTTCGCTGATGATACAGCGCTGGTGGCTGATTCATGTGAGAAACTGCAGAAGCTGGTGACTGAGTTTGGTAAAGTGTGTGGAAGAAGAAAGTTAAGAGTAAATATGAATAAGAGCAGTAGGGTTGAGGGTCAAGTCAATTGGGAGGTGAGTTTGAATGGAGAAAAACTGGAGGAAGTGAAGTGTTTTAGATATCTGGGAGTGGATCTGGCAGCGGATGGAACCATGGAAGCGGAAGTGGATCATAGGGTGGGGGAGGGGGCGAAAATTCTGGGAGCCTTGAAGAATGTGTGGAAGTTGAGAACATTATCTCGGAAAGCAAAAATGGGTATGTTTGAAGGAATAGTGGTTCCAACGATGTTCTATGGTTGCGAGGCGTGGGCTATGGATAGAGTTGTGCGCAGGAGGATGGATGTGCTGGAAATGAGATGTTTGAGGACAATGTGTGGTGTGTGGTGGTTTGATCGAGTAAGTAACGTAAGGGTAAGAGAGATGTGTGGAAATAAAAAGAGCGTGGTTGAGAGAGCAGAATAGGGTGTATTGAAATGGTTTGGGCACATGGAGAGAATGAGTGAGGAAAGGTTGACCAAGAGGATATATGTGTCGGAGGTGGAGGGAACGAGGAGAAGAGGGAGACCAAATTGGAGGTGGAAGGATGGAGTGAAAAAGATTTTGTGTGATCGGGGCCTGAACATGCAGGAGGGTGAAAGGAGGGCAAGGAATAGAGTGAATTGGAGCGATGTGGTATACCGGGGTTGACGTGCTGTCAGTGATTGAATCAAGACATGTGAAGCGTCTGGGGTAAACCATGGAAAGCTGTGTAGGTATGTATATTTGCGTGTGTGAACGTACGTATATACATGTGTATGGGGGGGGGGGTTAGGCCATTTCTTTCGTCTGTTTTCTTGCGCTACCTCGCAAACGCAGGAGACAGCGACAAAGCAAAATAAATAAAAAAATATATATATATGTATACGAACATAGTGCATAGAAACGCGCACCTTCACAGAACATACAAACCTTCAACAGTCAGGATCGAACCCGGGACCCCTGTGCAAGAAGCGGGAATGCTCATCATTAGGCTAAGGTCCAATAGCCTAGCGGTTAGCATTAACTCATTTTGCACAGGTTTCCTGGGTTCGATCCTGGCTGTTGGAGGTTTGTATATCATATGTATGTACATGTGTGTGTGTGTGTGTGTGTGTTTATCTGTGTGATTACTGGATAAACGAAAATAAACTTTTTTCAAACAATTTTCATGAAACGAATCACATTTCATATAAGAACAATTGGTAAATATTCATTCATAAACAGCAGACAGAAAAGTGTCTGCATGATCTCTTATCAGGATTATATTCCTTCAAAATTTCCTAAATAGCTAAAACAATGACAATAACATCTATTATCCAGGATGTAATATATTCAGTTAAACTAATGACTAGACAAAAATGTCAAAATATTAAGTTAGGATTCTGTAGGTAACTATTGTTTCTTTTAATTGATATTATATATTTGTGTATTTTTATATTATATAATTGATAGTATAAAGTACTTACAATAATCTAGCACTATACTGAAATTGTAGTGTGACAGTTGATTCAAAATTATAACTTCATAAGTTGCCCAGCCATATGATAATGGTTTCCTTAATGACTTCCTGAAAGAAATTATTTGAACTTCTGTTTTATTGTCGATAATGATAATTTACCATCCTACGAATGACGGACCATCCTAGGAAGAGAAGGTTTTCCTTGAAATGTGGACCAACCTTGGAAATGTATACAATCCTAGGAAAAGTAGACCATCCTGATATACGTAGACCATCCTGGGAATCGTAGACCTTCCTGCGAAATGTAGACAATTGTGGTAAAGGTAGACCTTAGAAACTTTAACCATCCAGAGAACGTAAACCATCCTAGGAAATGAGACCAACCTGGGAAACGAAAAACATTCTAGAAATCGAGGACCATGTTGAGGACCATCCTCTGAAATCTAGGCCATCCTGGGAAACGTACACTATCCTAGGAAACGTAAATCATCCTAGGAAATCTAAACCGTCCTGTGAAACATACACTATACTACGAAACATACATCATCCTGGGATATTTAGATAATTCTAGGAAATATACACCATCCTTATAACGCAGACCATCCTAGGAAATGTAAACCACCTTGGAAACTTAGATCATCATAGGAAATGTAGATCATCCTGGGAAATCTAGAACATCCTGAGAAACGTACACTATACTACGAAACATACATCATCCTGGGATATTTAGATAATTCTGGGAAATATACACCATCCTGGGAAACATACACCATCCTTATAACGCAGACCATCCTAGGAAATTAGACCACCTGGGAAACTTAGATTATAATAGGAAATGTAGATCATCCTAGGATATGTAGACTACTTGATAAACTTAGATTATCCCAGGAAACGTAGATCATCCTGGGAAATGAAGACTATCCTGGGAAACATACATCCTACTGGGAAACGTACATTATCCTAGGAAACCTAATCATTCTGGGAAATTTACATCTTGGGAAACATTCATCATCCTACACAACGTAGATCCTTCTGGGCAACGTAGATCCTCCTAGGAAACGCAGACAATCCTGGCAGACATATAGCAGACCATGGTAGGAAAGGTAGAGCGTGGTAGGATACGTAGATAAGAGACAGGAGGACGTTAGAGTTAAGTATAGAAAATAAGTGTGTGTCTGCCACCTGTTTACCCAGAGATAAACAGTGGAACGAGCGATGGCTGTCTGTGTGGAGCAGACACACAGTGGACGACGGACGACCAAGACTCAGCCAGCACTCGTCAGGAGGAGGAGGAGGAGGAGGAGGAGGACGCTGCTGCTGCTGCTGCCATCATCATCATCATCATCATCATCATCATCATCATCATCACTGACCTGGCACCAGCTGCTGACCACGTCATGTGGATAACAACATTCACTCTTATCTTCCACCCACAAAGGTCAGACTGACCCATTCAAATATGGACGCTCGTTTAGGCTTAGCTTTAGAACATTCAGCACTTGACTGACCTCCACTACTAGAATTCGGTAATATTCACTGAGGAAAAGACCTTTACATGTGTAGGAGCGGGCGGGGTCAAGACAGTGGTGGAGGACAAGGAAGACCAGATACCTCCTGCCTCAACACATGACTCAGCGAGAGGGAGTCTAGTGGGTGAGTGACCAGGGCATTCTGGGGATGGATGTGCACCTATGATGGACCAGCAGGTGAACTGGTACACCACATTGATCATGCTCCACTGAAACATTGTCCAAACATTTATAACCCCACACTTACAGGTGACCCGCTCATTTTAGATGCTTCCAAAATCACCAGCAAAATGTTATGTTATTCTGGAAAGAAAAAATATACAATATAATGATATCATTGTAATATATAATATAATAACTCTATATGATATATAGTATACTAATATTATATAATGATAATATTATTACTATTATACTCACGTCAAACATTGGGATAATAAAACAAAACAATACGTCACACAACTAATATTTAGTGTAGCCTTCTCTAACATCTATAACTTTACTGAGTTGGTTTGGCAACGTTGCCACAAGATTTTCACATATATTTGCCTCTCTTAAGTTTTCCATTATATGAAAGACGTGATGTAATAAGTTTTCATTGTTTTTCACAACCGCAGAATCCCATTTCCAGGACATATGTTATTCACAGAAGGATTATTCATAACGTGTAATGATCACTAATATTCAAAACTGGCATCACCGCCCGCCCGCCCGCCCGCCGCTCTCTCCCCCTCTGTGAGCGATAATTTCGTGTCATAATGCTTCGTTTCCCAATATTTCAGTCTTTAAAATGCGAAGTATTTTGCTTGGTGATTACGGTTATATTCTTCACTCAAACAATAACTAATATATATTTAGTATCATTTCGATCAATTGTCCTTCACTTCATAAAATACAAGGAGAAATGCCTCTAGTTGGGCAAGGTGCCAGATGTCGCCATTGAGATAAATTCATTGGATTTTGTGACATCACTACTTGGGAAAACTGTACACACACACACACACACACACACCAGCCCCAAAGGGAGGATGAACACCTGGGTTTGATGTACACGAACAGTGACTCCCAGGATTCGAAACCATGCTGATCCGATCTCGGGCTGGCCCGTGACGGCTCATGGTCAGCAACACTATCCACTACACAACGGAGGCCCGTGTGTGTGTGTGTGTGTGTGTGTGTGTGTAAACAGCAGTATAAATCTGGTACAAACATACAAGGTTAAGAGACGGGCAACACGAGTGTTAAACTCTCTCCCCGTAACACAAAAATTATAAATAAATGGTAATCATACAAATCCCTGTCTTCCCCTTACTATACTAAACACTTTATCAGTAAAATGTACACAAAATACAACAGTGTTACACAATGATACAGTAACTGTAAATAACAAGATATCGTGTTATACACCAAATAAAGCGATAATAATAGTTCCATTATTCTCATTGATCAATTGAAGTAGTTACTCTATGATAAGAGAAACAAATGTATAGTTAGCCTCAAATGTTTCAAATTTCTTTATATTTCATTTCTTATTGTATATTTTTACCTAACTATATCCATTTTCCAAAACAATAAGGAAGGACAGTCATCCACCAGCAGCTCTGGTTATTGTCTCATATCAGTTTCTCAGTAATCGCCTCTCAGTTGTCTGGAATATTAATGCTTTTTAAATTTTGACCTTGTAAATAATGTAAATTATCATTATGGACGATAAGACAGAAGTTCAAATAATTTGTTTCAGTTAGTCATTAAGGAAACCATTATTATTAGGCTGGGCAACTTATGAAGCTATAATATCAAACAAATGTCTCACTAAAATTTAGGATAGTGGTAGATTATTGTAACTGCTATATAACGTCAATCATATAAAATAAAAATGTAAAAGAATAGAATACTAATCAAAGAAAATATTAATTACTTAAAAAATCCTAGCGTAGTATTATGATGTTTTTGTATAGTCATTAGTTTAACTGAATAAATTTTATCCTGGTTAAAGAATTATACCTAGAAATTTACCGCGAAATTTTGAAGGAATATAATCCTGATAAGAGATCATGTTCAGAGGTTTTTGTCTGCTTTTTATCATTAACTTTTTACTTATTGTACTTATAAAAAATGTGTTTCGCTTCATGAAAGTTGTATGAAATTTCTTGTTTAAATTAGCCAGTAAGCACAGACACACACACACACACACACACACATATATGTATATATATATGTATATATATATATATATATATATATATATATATATATATATATATATATATATATATATATATATATATATATATATATATATATTTCTCCCCTATCCCTGGGGATAGGGGAGAAAGAATACTTCCCACGTATTCCCTGCGTGTCGTAGAAGGCGACTAAAAGGGAAGGGAGCGGGGGGCTGGAAATCCTCCCCTCTCATTTTTTTATTTTAATTTTTCCAAAAGAAGGAACAGAGAAGGGGGCCAGGTGAGGTTATTCCCTCAAAGGCCCAGTCCTCTGTTCTTAACGCTACCTCGCTATCGCGGGAAATGGCGAATAGTATGAAAAAAAAAAAAAAAATATATATATATATATATATATATATATATATATATATATATATATATATATATATATGTATATATATAAAATCGTGACAAGAATCAAATGCCTTGTTTAATCACATTAAAAACTGTGATTGAGTCTTCCATTATTTGATACACAAAGAATCGTAATCTTAATATTAGTTATGGTCTATACAAATTAGATAACTTTACTGTTGATAAGATTTGTAAAATGATAAGTTTTTGAACGCTCGTTTTCTGTCTTGGATAACCGAATGATGTGATTATTACAAGAAAGTGCACTTGGGAACTTATCGTATTTTGTTTTCAACGTGGACTCATAGGAATATGTTTATTCATATATTTATCATACTTTGTCGCTGTCTCCCTCGTCTGCGAGGTACCGCAACGAAACAGACGAAAGAATGGCCCAACCCACCCACATTCACAATTATACACCTACACGTCCACACACGCACATATACATACATATACATTTCAACGTATGCATATATATACAAACACAGACATATACATATACACACATGTACATAATTTATACTCTCTCGCCTGATTCATGTCCGTCGCTACCCCGCCACTCATGAAATTACAGACCCTTCCCCGCATGTGAGTGATGTAGCGTTACGAAAAAAACAACAAAGGCCACATTCTCTCACACTCAGTCTTTAGCTGTCATGTATAATGCACCGAAACCATAGCTCCCTTTCCATATCCAGGCCCAACAATACTTTCCATGGTTTACCCCAAACACTTCACATGCCCTGGTTCGATCCAATGACAGCACGTCGACCCCGGTATAACTCATCGTTCCAATTCACTCTATTCCTTATCCGCCTTTCACCCTGATGCCTGTTCAGGCCTCGATCACTCTAAATGTTTTTCACATCATGTTTACACCTCCAGTTTCCTTTTTCCCTCCACCTATGAGACATATATCCTCTTTGTCAATCTTTCCTCGCTCATTGTCTCCATGTGACCAAACAATTTCAAAACACCCTCTTCTGCTCTCTCAACCACGCTCTTTTTATTACCACACATCTCTTTTACCCTTTCATTATCTACTCGTTCAAACCACCTTACACCACATATTGTCCTAAAACATCTCATTTCCAGTACATCCACCTCCTCCGCACAACTCTATCCATAGCCCACGCCTCGCAATCATACAATATTGTTGGAACCACTATTCCTTCAAACATACCCATTTTTGCTTTCCGATATAATGTTCTCGACTTCCAAACATTCTTCAAGGCTCCTAGAATTTTCGCCCCCTCCCCTACCCTATGATTCACCTCCGCTTCCATGGTTCCATCCGCTGCCAAATCCACTCCCAGGTATCTAAAGCACTTCACTTCTTCCAGTTTTTCTCCATTCAAACTTACCTCCCAATTGACTTGACCCTCAACCCTACTGTACCTAATAACCTTGGCCTTATTCACATTTACTCTCAACTTTCTTCTTTCACACACTTTACTAAACTCAGTCACCAACGTCTGCAGTTTCTCACATGAATTAGCCACCACCGATGCATCATCAGCGAACAACAACTGACTCACATCACAAGCTCTCTCATCCACAACAGAATTCATACTTGCCCCTCTTTTCAGTCTCTAGCATTCACGTCCCTAACAGCCCCATCTATAAACAAATTAACAACAATAGAGATATCACATACCCTGCCGCAAACCAACATTCACTGAGAACCAATCATTTTCCTCTCTTCCTACACGTACACATGCCTTACATCCTCGATAAAAACTTTTCACTGCTTCTAACAACTTACCTCCCACACCATACATTCTTAATACCTTCCACATCAGAGCATCTCTATCAACTCTATCATACGCCTTCTCCAGATCCATGAATGCTACATAGAAATCCATTTCCTTTTCTAATTATTTCTCACATATATTCTTCAAAGCAAACACCTGAGCCAGACTTCCTGTACCACTTCTGAAACCACACTGCTCTTCCTCAATCTGATGCTCTGTACAAGCCTTCACCCTCTCAATCAATATCCACCTGTATAATTTACCAGGAATACTCAACAAACTTATTCCTCTGTAATTTGAGCACTCATACTTATCCCCTTTGCCTTTGTACAATGGCACTATACAAGAATTCCGCCAACCCTCAGGAACCTCTTCATGAATCATAGATATATTATATATATATATATATATATATATATATATATATATATATATATATATATATATATATATATATATATATATATATATATATATATATATATATATTTTTTTTTTTTTTTAGACTATTCGCCATTTCCCGCATTAGCGAGGTAGCGTTAAGAACAGAGGACTGGGCCTTTGAGGGAATACCCTCACCTGGCCCAACTCTGTGTTCCTTCTTTTGGAAAATTAAAAAAAAACGAGAGGGGAGGATTTCCAGCCCCCCGCTCCCTCCCCTTTTATTCGCCTTCTACGACACGCAGGGAATACGTGGGAAGTATTCTTTCTCCCCTATCCCCAGGGAAAATATATATATATATATATATATATCTGGTTTATTTAAGTTATCTTCCTCACATATTGTATGTAAATTGATTGTTTTTGTGCAGTTCAAGGGAAGAAGCAAGTCCCATTTTCAGTCCAATGTGTGAACAGTTCATTGAGATTAACTGTATGAGTTTGATCATGTAGTCGCCTTACGTTATTTTCCAAATGAGAACATCACATGTTATCTATGCAACTTGTAATATAGTAGTACTTCCTTGCCTTTTATTTCTCTGTAATGTAGTATAAAGGTATTTCCATAGATGATAGGATGAAATATATCAAACATGTTAGCCTCTAGTATAATGGGATTTTCCCCCCCTCTGTACTATACCATGACTTCACCACTCATCTGTGGAATGACTATCTATGCGTATAGTTTTAACCTTGTAACTCATCACAGGTAGTATTAGCTTCCAGTTTATAATTAGGACAATGTAATAATGAAATGTACTCTTAATAGTATATCATGGTGCGTATGAATTTTTTTTTGACTCAATGCCTTATTGCATTTGCAGTGATTTATTTTCTTCAATTGCAAGTGAAGGATTTTGGTGCTAATTTTTAAGAATCTTGGATACATACAGTTACCTAGTTAAAGATGGTTTTGTGTAAATAGTCATAATGAGATACCTATAGTGGAAAAAGTTTACACTTGCAGTGATTTGTAATAAGAAGTCTCATGCATGGAACTTATGATAGCATGGAACTTTATATATATATATATATATGTATATATATATATATATATATATATATATATATATATATATATATATATATATATATATATATATATATATATATATATATATATATATATATATATATATATATATATATATATATATATATATATATATATATATATATATATATATATATATATATATATATATATATCCCTGGGGATAGGGGAGAAAGAATACTTCCCACGTATTCCCTGCGTGTCGTAGAAGGCGACTAAAAGGGGAGGGAGCGGGTGGCTGGAAATCCTCCACACTCGTTTTTTTTTTTTTTTTTTTTTTTTTTAATTTTCCAAAAGAAGGAACAGAGAAGGGGGCCAGGTGAGGATTTTCCCTCTAAGGCCCAGTCCTCTGTTCTTAACGCTACCTCGCAAATGCGGGAAATGGCGAATCGTATGAAAAAAAAAAAAATATATATATATATATATATATATATATATATATATATATATATGTATATATACACATATATATATATATATATATATATATATATATATATATATATATATATATATATATATATATATATATATATATATATATATATATATATATATATATATATATATATATAATATATCTATGATTCATGAAGAGGTTCCTGAATGTATGGGTTTTCAGAAAAGAAGAGTGAATGTTGGGGTGAAGAAGGTGGTGAGAGTAAGTGAGCTTGGGAAGGAGACCTATGCGAGGAAGTACCAGGAGAGACTGTGTACAGAATGGAAAAAGGCGAGAACAATGGAAGTAAGGGGAGTGGGGGAGGAATGGGATGTATTTAGGGAATCAGTGATGGAGTGCGCAAAAGATGCTTGTGGCATGAGAAGAGTGGGAGGTGGGTTGATTAGAAAGGGTAGTGAGTGGTGGGATGAAGAAGTAAGAGTATTAGTGAAAGAGAAGAGAGAGGCATTTGGACGATTTTTGCAGGGAAAAAATGCAATTGAGTGGGAGAAGTATAAAAGAAAGAGACAGGAGGTCAAGAGAAAGGTGCGAGAGGTGAAAAAAAGGGCAAATGAGAGTTGGGGTGAGAGAGTATCATTAAATTTTAGGGAGAATAAAAAGATGTTCTGGAAGGAGGTAAATAAAGTGCGTAAGACAAGGGAGCAAATGGGAACTTCAGTGAAGGGCGCAAATGGGGAGGTGATAACAAGTAGTGGTGATGTGAGAAGGAGATGGAGTGAGTATTTTGAAGGTTTGTTGAATGTGTCTGATGATAGAGTGGCAGATATAGGGTGTTTTGGTCGAGGTGGTGTGCAAAGTGAGAGGGTTAGGGAAAATGATTTGGTAAACAGAGAAGAGGTAGTAAAAGCTTTGCGGAAGATGAAAGCCGGCAAGGCAGCAGGTTTGGATGGTATTGCAGTGGAATTTATTAAAAAGGGGGTGACTGTATTGTTGACTGGTTGGTAAGGGTATTTAATGTATGTATGATTCATGGTGAGGTGCCTGAGGATTGGCGGAATGCGTGCATAGTGCCATTGTACAAAGGCAAAGGGGATAAGAGTGAGTGCTCAAATTACAGAGGTATAAGTTTGTTGAGTATTCCTGGTAAACTAGATGGGAGGGTATTGATTGAGAGGGTGAAGGCATGCACAGAGCATCAGATTGGGGAAGAGCAGTGTGGTTTCAGAAGTGGTAGAGGATGTGTGGATCAGGTGTTTGCTTTGAAGAATGTATGTGAGAAATACTTAGAAAAGCAAATGGATTTGTATGTAGCATTTATGGATCTGGAGAAGGCATATGATAGAGTTGATAGGGATGCTCTGTGGAAGGTATTAAGAATATATGGTGTGGGAGGCAAGTTGTTAGAAGCAGTGAAAAGTTTTTATAGAGGATGTAAGGCATGTGTACGTGTAGGAAGAGAGGAAAGTGATTGGTTCTCAGTGAATGTAGGTTTGCGGCAGGGGTGTGTGATGTCTCCATGGTTGTTTAAATTGTTTATGGATGGGGTTGTTAGGGAGGTAAATGCAAGAGTTTTGGGAAGAGGGGCAAGTATGAAGTCTGTTGGGGATGAGAGAGCTTGGGAAGTGAGTCAGTTGTTGTTCGCTGATGATACAGCGCTGGTGGCTGATTCATGTGAGAAACTGCAGAAGCTGGTGACTGAGTTTGGTAAAGTGTGTGGAAGAAGAAAGTTAAGAGTATATGTGAATAAGAGCAAGGTTATTAGGTACAGGAGGGTTGAGGGTCAAGTCAATTGGGAGGTGAGTTTGAATGGAGAAAAACTGGAGGAAGTGAAGTGTTTTAGATATCTGGGAGTGGATCTGGCAGCGGATGGAACCATGGAAGCGGAAGTGGATCATAGGGTGGGGGAGGGGGCGAAAATTCTGGGAGCCTTGAAGAATGTGCGGAAGTCGAGAACATTATCTCGGAAAGCAAAAATGGGTATGTTTGAAGGAATAGTTATTCCAACAATGTTGTATGGTTGCGAGGCGTGGGCTATGAATAGAGTTGTGCGCAGGAGGATGGATGTGCTGGAAATGAGATGTCTGAGGACAATGTGTGGTGTGAGGTGGTTTGATCGAGTAAGTAACGTAAGGGTAAGAGAGATGTGTGGAAATAAAAAGAGCGTGGTTCAGAGAGCAGAAGAGGGTGTTTTGAAATGATTTGGGCACATTGAGAGAATGAGTGAGGAAAGGTTGACCAAGATGATATATGTGTCAGAGGTGGAGGGAACGAGGAGAAGAGGGAGACCAAATTGGAGGTGGAAAGATGGAGTGAAAAAGATTTTGTGTGATCGGGGCCTGAACATGCAGGAGGGTGAAAGGAGGGCAAGGAATAGAGTGAATTGGAGCGATGTGGTATACCGGGGTTGACGTGCTGTCAGTGGAGTGCATCAGGACAAGTGAAGCGTTTGGGGTAAACCATGGAAAGCTGTGTAGGTATGTATATTTGCGTGTTTGGACGTATGTATATACATGTGTATGGGGGGGGGGTTGGGCCATTTCTTTCGTCTGTTTCCTTGCGCTACCTCGCAAACGCGGGAGACAGCGACAAAGTATAAAAAATATATATATATATATATATATATATATATATATATATATATATATATATATATATATATATATATATATATTTGTATATATATATATATATATATATATATATATATATATATATATATATATATATATATATATATATATATATATATATATATCTTTCTTTTTCTTTTCTTTCTAACTATTCGCCATTTCCCATGTTAGCGAGGTGGCGTTAAGAACAGGGGACTGAGCCTTTGAGGGAATATCCTCACCTGGCCCCCTTCTCTGTTTCTTTTTTTGGAAAATAAAAAAAAAAATGAGAGGGGAGGATTTCTAGCCCAAGCTCCCTCTCCATTTAGTCGCCTTCTACGACACGCAGGGAATACGTAGGAAGTAATCTTTCTCCACAGGGATATATATATATATATATATAATATATATATATATATATATATATATATATATATATATATATATATATATATATATATATATATATATATATATATATATATATATATATATATATATATATATATATATATATATATATATATATCCCTGGGGATAGGGGAGAAAGAACACTTCCCACGTATTCCCTGCGTGTCGGAGAAGGCGACTAAAAGGGGAGGGAGCGGGGGGCTGGAAATCCTCCCCTCTCGTTTTTTTTTTTATTTTCCAAAGGAAGGAACAGAGAAGGAGGCCAGGTGAGGATATTCCCTCAGAGGCCCAGTCCCCTTGCTAAAGCGGGAAATGGCGAATAGTATGAAAGAAAAAAAGAAAGATATATATATATATATATATGATATATATATACATATATATACGAACATAGTGCATAGAAACGCGCACTTTCATAGAACATACAAACCTTCAACAGCCAGGATAGAACGCGGGACCCCTGTGCAAGAGGCGGGAATGCTAACCAATAAGCTATGGTCCCATAGCCTAGCGGTTAGAATTCCCGCCTCTTGTACAGGGGTCCCGGGTTCGATCCTAGCTGTTGGAGACTTGTATGTTACATGTGTATATATATACGGTGTGTGTTTGTGTGTGTGCTTACTGTATAATCGTAAATAAAATTTTTTCAAACAATTTTCATGAAACGAATCACATTTCATATAAGAACAATTGGTAAATATTCATTCATAAACAGCAGACAGAAAAGTGTCTGCATGATCTCTTATCAGGATTATATTCCTTCAAAATTTCTTAGATGACGATGCCTTAACGTTCATTATCCAGGATGTAATATACTCAGTTCAAATAATGATTATACACAAATGTCACAATATTAAGTTAGGATTCTGTAAGTAACTATTGATTCTTTTAATTGATGTTATATGTTTTTGTATTTTTATATTATATAATTGATAGTATAAAGTACTTACAATAATCTAGCACTATACTAAAATTGTAGTGTGACAGTTGATTCAAAATTATAACTTCATAAGTTGCCCAGCCATATGATAATGGTTTCCTTAATGACTTCCTGAAAGAAATTATTTGAACTTCTGTTTTATTGTCGATAATGATAATTTACCATCCTACGAACGACGGACCATCCTAGGAAGAGAAGGTTTTCCTTGAAATGTGGACCAACCTTGGAAATTTATACAATCCTAGGAGAAGTAGACCATCCTGATATACGAAGACCATCCTGGGGATCATAGACCGTCCTGGGAAATGTAGACAATTGTGGTAAAGGTAGACCTTAGAAACGTTAACCATCCAGAGAACGTAAACCATCCTAGGAAATAAGACCAACCTGGGAAACGTAGATCATTCTAGAAATCGAGGACCATCCTGACAATGTCGACCATCCTTAGAAAATTGGACCATTCGGAAAAACATAGACTATCCAAAGAAGTGCAGACAATCACAAGAAACAGAGACCACCCTGTGAGCCGTATGCCATCCTGGGAGACGTAGACCGTCCTAGTAAACGTAGATCATCCTAGTAAGCGTATAACTGCATATTTCCATGTTGTGTGATCACCCACCTTGGTTTCCACAGTACACAATCACCCACTGAAAACCTCATATTATCCCAGTGTGGTAATTTGCCGGTAGTTTGGTAAGGCTTGGTGTAGTATGATAGTTGATCAATAATAAGAGAGAGCAAGCAAGCACACACACACACACACACACACACACACACACACACCTGCCCACGAAAGCATCAGAAAAATTAATAAAAGAAAATGAAAATAAGAAAACTGGGGATGTGATGGCGGATGTACGATGACTACTACAAGAAAGGAACATACGTTTGTCATTATCAATACATTCCCTCGGTTCTTGTTCTACGTATTTTGTAAATTGTAGTATTTACAGTGGAAAGTAACGATAGTATTTGATGTATGATGACTTCTGTATGTAGAATTGGATATTATCAAGAAATATGTGATAAGCAACTCTCCCTCCCGTCAGCCAATCACCATCCCTGTTACAAATGGAGACATTGATTGATTCATTGATAAATGTATATTTTATAATATGTGTTTACTGTATGACGGAGACTTGCACACCACACCACAATGTCTCTCATGACTTTTTTCCTGCAATTGTACATAGTAAATCCGAGCAAACCATCCTGGGAAACATAGAACATCATAAGAAATGTAGACCATCATACAAGACATAACATTCCAGGTAACGAAGTCCATCTTAGGTTACATAGACCATCCTGGGACACACACCAAGAGCGGACACCAGCATAAATAACGGAGATTATCCTAGGAAACGACTTCCATTCTATGGGAGGATGACCATATTGGGGAATTATGCCCTCCTGGGAAACATAGACCATCCCAAGGAACGTGAACCATCCTAGGAATCGTACACTCTCCTGGGAAACGTAGCATCTCAAGGAACGTGAACCATCCTTGGAGGCGTACAATCCCTAGGATACGTAGACCATCTCAAAGAACGTAAACCATCCTAGGAGGCGTACAATCTCCTAGGAAACGTGGACCATCTCAAGGAACGTGAACTATCCTAGGAGGCGTAGCCCCTCCTAGGTCATGTAGGCTACCCAAGAAAACGGAGATCATCCAGGGAAACGTAGACTTTCCAATGAAAAGGAATCTATCCTGGGACACAATGTTTTCCTGAGAAATGTAAACCATCCTAGGAAACGTGGATCATCCTATGAAACAAGTGGTTCAAAGTATATGCTGGTCATCCTAGACAACGCAGACCCTTGTAGGAAAAGTCAACATCCTAGGAAATATAGACCATCCTGAATAACACAAACCATCTTGGGAAACATAGACAATCCTAGGAAGCGTACGCCATTCTAGGAAACGTAAACCATCCAAAGAAACTCGGACCATCCTGGGACACGGCGACCATCTTAGGACACTGAGGCCATCCTAGGAAACGTAAACCTCCCTAGGAAACGGAGACCGTCCTGGGCAACACACATCATCCTGGGAAACGTAGACCATCCTAGGAAGAGTAAGCCATCCTGGGATAACGTAGACCATCCTAGGAAGAGTAGGCCATTTTGGGAAACGTAGACCATCCTAGAACATATGGACCATCCTGGGAAACGTTGACAATCCAGGGGGACACAGAGCACTCTAGGAAAGAGACCTTGCAGACCATCTTAGGAAATAGGACCATCCTAGGAATTGGGGACCGTCCTAGTAAACTTTTACCATCACAGTAAACATGAAACTCCTATGACAACTAACTCATCTTGAAAAACGTAGACCATCTTAAGAAAAGGGAAACATCTTGGGAAAAGTAGAACATCCTAGGAAACGTACACCATTCTAGGAAATGCAGATCATTCTGGGAAACATAGACCATCTTGGGAAACAAACAACTTGGACACGTAAACCAACCTAGGAAACGTAGACCATCCCAGTAAAACGTATAGTATCCTAGGCAACTTACACCATCCTGGGAAACATAGACCATCCTAGGTAACTTAGGCCATCCTTGGAATAGTATACCATGTTTGGAAACAAAGACCATCATAGGAAACTTGGACCATCCTGGGAAACATAAACAATCTTAGAAAACGTGAAACATACTTGGAAAAGTACAACATCCTAGGATATATAAACCATACTGGAAAATGAAGATTATCATGGGAAACATAGACCATTCTGTTCTGGGAAAAGTAGGCAGTTCTAGAATACTTTGAGATCATGGGAAACCTAGATTATTCTAGCACGGAAGCCATTATAGGAAACATTGTTCATCCTGAGAAACGTAGATCATCCTGGGAAGCGTAGATCATCTTAAGAATCGTTGACTAACCTGAGTAATCTATACCATCCTGGGAAACATAGGACATCCTTGGACACGTCGATGATCGAAGGAAACGTAGGTCATCCTTGGAAATCTTGGCCATCCTGGGAAACATACACTAACCTTGAGAACATAGATCCTCCTAGGAAAGGTATACCATCCTAGGACACATACACCATCCTGAAAATCATAGGTCATCCTAGGAACCGTATATCGTCCTGGAAAACATGTACCATTGTAGGAAATGTAGACCATCCTGAGAAACGTAGATCATCCTAGGAAATGTAGATCTTCCTGGGAAACGTAAACCATTCTGGGAAACCTACATCGTCCAGGAAAACATAAATCATCCTGGGAAATGTAGGATATTCTCGAAATTGTAGACTAGTCTAGGAAATATTGGCCATCCTAAGGTACCTAAACCATCCAGGGAATTATTGATCATCCTGGGAAACGCTGAATATCCTGGGAAAAGTAGATTCTCCCGGAAAATCTTGGCCATCCTGGGAAATCTACATCATCCTCGGAAACGTAGACCATACTGGGAAATCTAAACCATCCTGGGAAATGTAGACCATCCTGGGAAATCTTGACCATCCTGAGAAATCTTGTCCATTCTGGGAAACGTAGATCATTCTAGGAAACGTAAATCACACTGGGATATCTTAGCCATCCTGGGAAATCTAGAACGTCCTAAGAAACGTACACTATCCTAGGAAACGTGTATGATCCTTGGAACTCTTGGCCATCTTGGGAAATCTAGACCATCCTGGGAAGCGTACACTTTCCCAGGAAACGTAGATCATCCTGGGAAATCTAGATCATCGTGGGAAACTTACACTATCCAAGGGAACGTATATCATCCTGGGAAATGTTGGCGATACTGGGAAACATACACTATCCTACGAAACGTACATCATCCTGGGAAATCTAGATCATCCTGGGAAATATACCACCATCCTGGAAAACTTACATCATCCTTATAACGCAGACCATCCTAGGAAATGTAGATCATCCTAGGATATGTAGATCATCTGGGAACTTAGATTATCCTAGGAAGTGTATATCATCCTGGGAAATGAAGCCTATCCTGGGAAACATACATCCTACTGGGAAACGTACATTATCCTAGGAAACCTAATCATTCTGGGAAATTTACATCTTGGGAAACATTCATCATCCTACACAACGTAGATCCTTCTGGGCAACGTAGATCCTCCTAGGAAACGCAGACAATCCTGGCAGACATATAGCAGACCATGGTAGGAAAGGTAGAGCGTGGTAGGATACGTAGATAAGAGACAGGAGGACGTTAGAGTTAAGTATAGAAAATAAGTGTGTGTCTGCCACCTGTTTACCCAGAGATAAACAGTGGAACGAGCGATGGCTGTCTGTGTGGAGCAGACACACAGTGGACGACGGACGACCAAGACTCAGCCAGCACTCGTCAGGAGGAGGAGGAGGAGGAGGAGGAGGACGCTGCTGCTGCTGCCATCATCATCATCATCATCATCATCATCATCATCATCATCACTGACCTGGCACCAGCTGCTGACCACGTCATGTGGATAACAACATTCACTCTTATCTTCCACCCACAAAGGTCAGACTGACCCATTCAAATATGGACGCTCGTTTAGGCTTAGCTTTAGAACATTCAGCACTTGACTGACCTCCACTACTAGAATTCGGTAATATTCACTGAGGAAAAGACCTTTACATGTGTAGGAGCGGGCGGGGTCAAGACAGTGGTGGAGGACAAGGAAGACCAGATACCTCCTGCCTCAACACATGACTCAGCGAGAGGGAGTCTAGTGGGTGAGTGACCAGGGCATTCTGGGGATGGATGTGCACCTATGATGGACCAGCAGGTGAACTGGTACACCACATTGATCATGCTCCACTGAAACATTGTCCAAACATTTATAACCCCACACTTACAGGTGACCCGCTCATTTTAGATGCTTCCAAAATCACCAGCAAAATGTTATGTTATTCTGGAAAGAAATAATGATATCATTGTAATATATAATATCATAATTCTATATGATATATAATCAAAAAAATATACAATATAATGATATCATTGTAATATATAATATCATAGTTCTATATGATATGTAATATACTAATATTATATAATGATAATATTATTACTATTATACTCACGTCAAACATTGGGATAATAAAACAAAACGATACGTCACACAACTAATATTTAGTGTAGCCTTCTCTAACATCTATGACTTTACTGAGTTGGTTTGGCAACGTTGCCACAAGATTTTCACATATATTTGCCTCTCTTAAGTTTTCCCATATATCAAAGACGTGATGTAATAAGTTTTCTTTGTTTTTCACAACCGCAGAATTCCATTTCCAGGACATATGTTATTCACAGAAGGATTATTCATAACGTGTAATGATCACTAATATTCAAAACTGGCAACACCGCCCGGTCGGCCGCCCCTCTCTGCCCCTCTGTGAGTGATAATTTCGTGTCATAATGCTTCGTTTCCCAATATTTCTAATATATATATATATATATATATATATATATATATATATATATATATATATATATATATATATATATAGTATCATTTAGATCAATTGTCCTTCACTTCATGAAATGCAAGTAGAAATCCCTCTACTTGGGAAAGGTGCCAGATGTTGCCGTTAAGCGAAATTGATTGGATTTTGTGACATCACTACTTGGGAAAACTGTACACACACACACACACACACACATACACACACACCAGCCCCAAAGGGGAGGATGAACACCTGGGTTGGATGTACACGAACAGTGACTCCCAGGATTCGAAACCATGCCGATCCGATCTCGGGCTGGCCCGTGGTGACTCATGGTCAGCAACACTATCCACTACACAACGGAGGCCCGTGTGTGTGTGTGTGTGTGTGTGTGTGTGTGTGTAAACAGCAGTATAAATCTGGTACAAACATACAAGGTTAAGAGACGGGCAACACGAGTGTTAAACTCTCTCCCCGTAACACAAAAATTATAAATAAATGGTAATCATACAAATCCCTGTCTTCCCCTTACTATACTAAACACTTTATCAGTAAAATGTACACAAAATACAACAGTGTTACACAATGATACAGTAACTGTAAATAACAAGCTATCGTATTATACACCAAATACAGCGATAATAACAGTTTTATTTTTTCATTCATCAACTAAAGTAGTTACTCTGTGATAAGAGAAACAAATGTATAGTTAGCCTCAAATGTTTCCAATTTCTTTATATTTCATTTCTTATATTATTGTATATTTTTACCCAACTATATCCATTTTCCAAAACAATAAGGAAGGACAGTCATCCACCAGCAGCTCTGGTTATTGTCTCATATCAGTTTCTCAGTAATCGCCTCTCAGTTATCTGGAATATTAATCCCTTTTCAAGTGTGACCTTGTAAATAATGTAAATCATCATTATCAACAATAATACAGAAGTTCAAATGATTTGTTTCAGTTAGTCATTAAGTAAACCATTATTTTCAGGCTGGCCAACTTATGAAGCTATAATATCAATCAAATGTCTCACTAAAATTTAGGATAGTGGTAGATTATTGTAACTGCTATATTACGTCAATCATGTAAAATAAAAATGTAAAAGAATAGAATACTTTTTAAAGATAATATTAATTACTTAAAAAATCCTAACATAGTATTATGATGTTTTTATATACTCATCAGTTTAACTGAATAAATTATATCCTGGATAAAAGATGATCCTCTGATGTCTAATGCAAAATTTTGAAGGAATATAATCCTGATAAGAGATCACATACAGAGGTTTCTGTCTGCTGTTTATAATTAAACTTCTACCAATTGTACTTATAAGGAATGTGTTTGATTTCATGAAAGATGTATGAAATTTCTAGTTTAAATCAGCCAGTAAGCACAGACACACACACACACACACACACACACACACACACACACACACACACACACACACACACACACACACACATATATATGTTTTTTTTCTTTTACAACTACTAAGGAGCTCTAAAGCCAAAACGAATTTCATTTTGTATTACATTTTGTATAACAATTTGACGAGTAAAGTATCTTATCTTATCTTATGTATATATATATATATATATATATATATATATATATATATATATATATATATATATATATATATATATATATATATATATATATATATATATATATATATATATATATATAAGGTCGAGACAAGAATCAAATGCCTTGTTTAATTACGTTAAAAACAAAACTGTGATCATTGTATTGACAGGAGTAATGCCATCTCAGTTACTAAATCAAGCTCTATTACCACGAGAAATATGATTGAGTCTTCCATTATTTGATACACAAAGAATTATAATCTTAATATTAGTTATGGTCTATACAAATTAGATAATTTTCTTGTTCATAAAATTCGTAAAATAATAAGTTTTTGAACGCTCGTTGTCTGTCTTGGATAACCGCATGATGTGATTATTACACGAAAGTGCACTTGGGAACTTATCGTATTTCGGTTTCAACGTGGGCTCATAGGATTATGTGTATTTATCTATTTGTTCTACTTTGTCGCTGTCTCCGGTCTCTGTGAGGCAGCGCAAGGAAACAGCCGAAAGCATGGCCCAACCCACCCACATTCACATGTATACACATACACGTCCACACACGCACATATACATACCTATACATCTCAACGTATGCATATATATACAAACACAGTCATATATATATACACACATGTACATAATTTATACTGTCTCCCTTAATTCATGTCCGTCGCTACCCCGCCACTCATGAAATGACAGCCCCCTTCCCCTGCATTAGCGTTAGGAAAAAACAACAAAGGCCACATTCTCTCACACTCATTCTCTCGCTGTCATGTATAATGCACCGAAACCATAGCTCCCTTTCCATTTCCAGGACCAACAGACTTTCTATGGTTTACCCCAAGCTCTTTACATGCCCTGGTTCAATCCATTGACAGCACGTCGACCCCGACATACCACATCGTTCCAATTCACTCTATTCCTTGCACGCCTTTCACCCTGATACGTGTTCAGGCCTCGATCACTCAAAATCCTTTTCACTCCATCTTTACACCTCCAATTTGATCTCCCACTTCTCCTTGTTCCCTCCACCTATGAGACACATATTCTCTTTGTCAATCTTTCCTCGTCCATTCTCTCCATGTGACCAAACAATTTCAAAACACCCTCTTATGCTCTCTCAACCACACTCTTTTTACTGCCACACATCTCTTTTACCCTTTCATTATTTACTCGATCAAACCACTTCACACCACATATTGTCCTCAAACATCTCATTTCCAGCACATCCACCCTCCTGCGCACAACTTTATCTATAGACCATGCCTTGCAACCATATAGCATTGTTGGAACCACTATTCCTTCAAACCTTCCCATTTTTGATTTTCAGGAGAACGTTTCAGACTTCCACACATTTTTCAACGCTCTCAGAAATATCGGCCCCTTCCCCACACTATGATTCACTTCCGCTTCCATGGTTCCATCGGCTGCCAAATCCACTCCCAGATATCTGAAACACTTCACTTCCTCCAGTTTTTCTCCATTCAAACTTGCCTCCCAATTAACTTGTCTCTCAACCCTACTGTACCTAATAACCTTGCTCTTATTCACATTTACTCTCAGCTTTCTTCTTTCACACACACAAACACACACACACACACACACACACACACACACACACACACACACACACACACACACACACACACACACACATCTGCATATTTTCACCATAATCAGCCACCAGCGCTGTATCATCAGCGAACAACAACTGACTCACTTCCCAAGCTCTCTCATCCACAACAGAATGCATGCTTGCCCCTCTTTCTAATCTCTTGCATTCATCTCCTTATCAACCCCATCCATAAACAAATTAACAACCGTGGAAATATCATATACCCTGCCGCAAACCAACATTCACTGAGAACTAATCACTTTCCTCTCTTCCTACACGTACACATGCCTTACATCCTCGATAAAAACTTTTCACTGCTTCTAACAACTTACCTCCCACACCATACATTCTTAATACCTTCCACATCAGAGCATCTCTATTAACTCTGTCATATGCCTTCTCTGGATCCATAAATGCTACATAGAAATCCATTTCCTTTTCTAAGTATTTCTCACATACATTCTTCAAAGCAAACACTTGACCCACGCTTCTTGTACCACTTCTGAAACAACACTGCTCTTCCTTAATCTGATAATTCTGTACAAGCCTTCTCCTTCTCAATCAATATCCTCCTGTATAATTTCCCAGGAATACTTAACAAACTTATACCTTGGTAATTTGAACACTCACTTTTATCCCCGTTGCTTTAGTACAATGACACAATGAAAGAATTTCGCTAGTCCTCAGGCACCACACCATGAGTCATACATACATCAAATAACCTTATGAAACAGTCAACAATACAGTCACCCCCTTTTTTAATAAATTCCAGTGCAATACCTACAAACCCACCCCCTTGTCAGCTTTCATCTTTCGCAAAGCTTTTACTAACTCTTCTCTGTTCACCAAATCATTTTCCCTAACCCTGTCACTTTGCACACCACCTCGACCTAAATATCCTATATCTGCCACTCTATCATCAAACACAATCAACAAGCCTTCAAAATACGCACTCCATCTCCTTCTCACATCACCACTACTTGTTATCACTTCCCCATTTGCGCCCTTCACTGATGTTCCGATTTGTTCCCTTGTATTTCGCACTATATTTACCTCCTTCCTAAACATCTTTCTATTCTACCTAAAATTCAAAAATGATACTCTCTCACCCCAACTCTCATTTGCCTTCCTTTTCACCTCTTGCACCTTTCTCTTGACCTCCTACCTCTTTCTTTTCTACATCTCCCATGCAAAAATCGTTCAAATGCCTCTCTCTTCTTCACAAATACTCTTACTTCTTCATCCCACCACTCACTTTCCTTTCTAATCTGCCCACCTCTCACGCTTCTCATGCCAAAATCATCTTTTGCGGAAGATATCACTGCTTCCCTAAATACATCCTATTCCTCCTCCACTCCCTTTACGTCCTTTGCTCTCACCATTTTCCATTCTGTACTCAGTCTCTCCTGGTACTTCCTCACACAAGTCTCCTTCCCAAGCTCACTTAATCTCACCACTCTCTTCACCCAAACATTCTCTCTTCTTTTCTGAAAACCTCTACAAATATTCACCTTTGCCTCCACAAGATAATGATCAGAGATCCATCCAGTTGCACCTCTCAGCATATCAACATCCAAAAGTGTCTCTTTCGCACTCCTATCAATTAACACGTAATCCAATAACGCTCTCTGACCATCTCTCCTACTTATACTTATGTATATCTCTCTTTTTGCGGAAGATATCACTGCTTCCCTAAATACATCCTATTCCTCCTCCACTCCCTTTACGTCCTTTGCTCTTACCATTTTCCATTCTGTACTCAGTCTCTCCTGGTACTTCCTCACACAAGTCTCCTTCCCAAGCTCACTTAATCTCACCACTCTCTTCACCCAAACATTCTCTCTTCTTTTCTGAAAACCTCTACAAATATTCACCTTTGCCTCCACAAGATAATGATCAGAGATCCATCCAGTTGCACCTCTCAGCATATCAACATCCAAAAGTGTCTCTTTCGCACTCCTATCAATTAACACGTAATCCAATAACGCTCTCTGACCATCTCTCCTACGTATACTTATGTATATCTCTTTTTAAACCATTCTTCATGCGACATTATTACCAACCTGTCTCTGCCTAAATTTAACTATAAGAAAGCAGACTGGGTGTCATTTACAAGGCAAGCCGTCCTTGATATATCCGGTGGTGACATTGATGCAAAAGTCCTCAAGGTTACCTCTACCATACTGAGGGCTGCTGAGAACTCTATACCTAAGGTTTCTACAATTTCCACAAATCATAGAGTTCCTTGGTGGACAGCAGATTGCCGAAACGCACTGCGTCAGCGCAATAGGAGATACAGGATGGTCGACAACGAGCCTTCAGATAATAACTTTGTTGCATACAAACGTGCGAGGGCTCTGGCAAGAAGAACTATCCAACATGCCAAACGAGACTCCTGGCGCTGCTTTGTCTCTACCGTGAACAAGGACACACCAGTAAGTCAGGTCTGGTTCACAATTAATAAGATAAAGAGAAAATACAAGCCACCACTTCCTCTTCAAAACCTCCACCAAGATCAAATAATCGACGACCCGGTGGACATTACCAACACACTCGCCAGGAGATTCTCAGAAACAAGCAGCTCGGTCAATTACGACCCGCGCTTCCTACACCACAAGCGACAGGCCGAGCTGCAGTTACCAAACTTTACCACAGAAGATACTTTTGATTACAACCAAACGTTCACCATGACAGAATTGCTTCTTGCCCTGAAATCCTGTAAAGGTTCGAGCCCGGGACCCAACGGGATCACTTACGGGATGATCCAGCAACTTAGTCAGGCTAACCTGACTAAGTTGTTAGCATTGTACAATGAGATTTGGACGTCTCGAACGTTTCCAAACTCATGGCACTTTGCGCATGTCATCCCATCCAAAAAGGCTCCAGACGCCTTACGAATACAAATTCGTTTCGACCTATTGCGCTCACGAGCTGCATATCTAAGGTCATGGAGAGAATGGTTAACAGAAGGCTACTTTTTTTGTTAGAATCGAAGGTATTATTAAATGATCAACAGTGTGCTTTCCGTCATAACAGAGGCACATTGGATCATTAGATACACCTAGAACATTCTATCCTAAAGTCAATCAGTAAAGTGCGTTTTTTGTTTGCCGTATTTTCAGATTTAGAAAAAGCCTTTGACATGACATGGCGAAACGGAATTTTAAGCAAACTTTATGCTTTTGGTTTAAGAGGTTATTTGCCCATACTTATTAAAAGATTTTTAAACAATAGAACTTTTGCTGTGAAACTTGCAGCACTCGGTGTCACTTCGGACACATTTGTCCAAGAGAATGGGGTGCCGCAAGGCAGCGTTCTTAGCCCAACATTATTTAATATTATGATTAATGATATTGTGTCTCCAACTTCCGTCCCGCGAGATCTTAAATACTCGCTTTATGCTGATGATTGTGCGCTATGGCACTCTTCGCCTAGTGCACAGTTTTCGGCTGAGCGGGTTCAAACTGCGCTTGAGTCCGTTCATCGTTGGGCGCTACAGTGGGGATATAAGTTCTCACCTAACAAAAGTATCGCGGTTGTCTTCACCCGAAAAATTAATATCCCGAATTGGCATTTAACGTTAGACAACAACCCGATCCCGTTTCGAAATACAGTTAAATTCCTAGGCTTAAATTTTGATAAAAGACTAAATTGGAAAAGTCATGTCGACTATCTAGTAACAAATTGCAGTAAAAGACTAAATATTCTTAAATGCCTTTCGGGTTCCTTCTGGGGTGAAGACAGAAAATCTTTATTAATGATCTCTAAGTCCCTAATTAGATTTAAATTAGACTATGGCTCTCAGGTGTATGCTTCGGCGAGCGAGTATACCCTGAGGAGGTTGGATGTGATACAGAATAAATGTTTGCAAATGTGCCTTGGAGCCCTAACCTGTACCAGAGTTCCACGATTGGAAGTTGAGGCCCATGTACCTCCTCTCCCACTAAGACGTGAGATCCTGTCGTGGCAAAGCGGTATTCTGATGACCCGGAGGAACAATACAACTGCCTGTCGCCTCATTCTGGAATGTTCACAGCTCGTCAACAGAGGCGTCAGGCCCCTGGCCGTCAGAATACACTTCCTCAGTGAGAACTCCGGTATGAAAGTGAATGAAGTGGACTCGCTGGTTAAGAATTCCCTACCCCCTTGGGTGGGTTCCAAAATTAACATCAAGACGAGCTGGCTACCAGCCAAAAATGCACACACATCGGAGGGCGAGGTACACCAGCGTTTTCGTGAGGTCATCATTGATCACTTATCTTATGTTCACTTCTACACTGATGGCTCCAAGACGGATGAATGTGTGGGTGAAAGTGTGTGGTCGATGGAGTGTGCACTCAGATACCGCTTGCCGAACCATACATCTGTATTTTGCGCTGAATTGCTTGCAAATAAGAATGATAATAATCCTGATCTTATGCTATAAGCAGCATATCATATATATATATATATATATATATATATATATATATATATATATATATATATGGTATACATGGGGTGTTCAGTGTTGAAAATGGAAATGGTGAAGAGCTTGTAGATTTATGTGTTGAAAAAGGACTGATGATTGGGAGTACCTGGTTTAAAAAGCGAGATATACATAAGTATACTTATGTAAGTAGGAGAGATGGCCAGAGAGCGTTATTGGATTACTTGTTAATTGACAGGCGTGCGATAAACAGAGTTTTGGATGTTAATGTGCTGAGAGGTGCAACTGGAGGGATGTCTGATCATTATTTTGTGGAGGCTAAGGTGAAGATTTGTATGGGTTTTCAGAAAAGAAGAGTGAATGTTGGGGTGAAGAGGTGGTGAGAGCAAGTGAGCTTGGGAAGGAGACTTGTGTGAGGAAGTACCAGGAGAGACTGAGTAGAGAATGGAAAAATGTGAGAACAATGGAAGTAATGGGAGTGGGGGAGGAATGGGATGTATTTAGGGAATCAGTGATGGATTGCGCAAAAGATGCTTGTGGCATGAGAAGAGTGGGAGGTGGGTTGATTAGAAAGGGTAGTGAGTGGTGGGATGAAGAAGTAAGAGTATTAGTGAAAGAGAAGAGAGAGGCATTTGGACGATTTTTGCAGGGAAAAAATGCAATTGAGTGGGAGATGTATAAAAGAAAGAGACAGGAGGTCAAGAGAAAGGTGGAAGAGGTGAAAAAAGGGGCAAATGAGAGTTGGGGTGAGAGAGTATCATTAAATTTTAGGGAGAATAAAAAGATGTTCTTGAAGGAGGTAAATAAAGTGCGTAAGACAAGGGAGCAAATGGGAACTTCAGTGAAGGGCGCAAATGGGGAGGTGATAACAAGTAGTGGTGATGTGAGAAGGAGATGGAGTGAGTATTTTGAAGGTTTGTTGAATGTTTTTAATGATAGAGTGGCAGATATAGGGTGTTTTGCTCGAGGTGGTGTGCAAAGTGAGAGGGTTAGGGAAAATGATTTGGTAAACAGAGAAGAGGTAGTAAAAGCTTTGCGGAAGATGAAAGCCGGCAAGGCAGCAGGTTTGGATGATATTGCAGTGGAATTTATTAAACAAGGGGGTGACTGTATTGTTGACTAATTGGTAAGGTTATTTAATGTATGTATGACTCATGGTGAGGTGCCTGATGAATGGCGGAATGCGTGCATAGTGCCATTGTACAAAGGCAAAGGGGATAAGAGTGAGTGCTCAAATTACAGAGGTATAAGTTTGTTGAGTATTCCTGGTAAATTATATGGGAGGGTATTGATTGAGAGGATGAAGGCATGTACAGAGCATCAGATTGGGGAAGAGCAGTGTGGTTTCAGAAGTGGTAGAGGATGTGTGGATCAGGTGTTTGCTTTGAAGAATGTATGTGAGAAATACTTAGAAAAGCAAATGGATTTGTATGTAGCATTTATGGATCTGGAAAAGGCATATGATAGAGTTCATAGAGATGCTCTGTGGAAGGTATTAAGAATATATGGTGTGGGAGGCAAGTTGTTAGAAGCAGTGAAAAGATTTTATCGAGGATGTAAGGCATGTGTACGTGTAGGAAGAGAGGAAAGTGATTGGTTCTCAGTGAATGTAGGTTTGCGGCAGGGGTGTGTGATGTCTCCATGGTTGTTTAATTTGTTTATGGATGGGGTTGTTAGGGAGGTGAATGCAAGAGTTTTGGAAAGAGGGGCAAGTATGAAGTCTGTTGGGGATGAGAGAGCTTGGGAAGTGAGTCAGTTGTTGTTCGCTGATGATACAGCGCTGGTGGCTGATTCATGTGAGAAACTGCAGAAGCTGGTGACTGAGTTTGGTAAAGTGTGTGGAAGAAGAAAGTTAAGAGTAAATGTGAATAAGAGCAAGGTTATTAGGTACAGTGGGGTTGAGGGTCAAGTCAATTGGGAGGTGATTTGGAATGGAGAGAAACTGGAGGAAGTGAAGTGTTTTAGATATCTGGGAGTGGATCTGTCAGCGGATGGAACCATGGAAGCGGAAGTGGATCATAGGGTGGGGGAGGGGGCGAAAATTCTGGGAGCCTTGAAGAATGTGTGGAAGTCGAGAACATTATCTCGGAAAGTAAAAGTGGGTATGTTTGAAGGAATAGTCGTTCCAACAATGTTGTATGGCTGCGAGGAGTGGGCTATGGATAAAGTTGTGCGCAGGAGGATGGATGTGCTGGAAATAAGATGTTTGAGGACAATGTGTGGTGTGAGGTGGTTTGATCGAGTAAGTAACGTAAGGGTAAGAGAGATGTGTGGAAATAAAAAGAGCGTGGTTGAGAGAGAAGAGGGTGTTTTGAAATGGTTTGGGCACATGGAGAGAATGAGTGAGGAAAAATTGACCAAGAGGATATATGTGTCAAAGGTGGAGGGAACGAGGAGAAGAGGGAGACCAAATTGGAGGTGGAAAGATGGAGTGAAAAAGATCTTGTGTGATCGGGGCCTGAACATGCAGGAGGGTGAAAGGAGGGCAAGGAAAAGAGTGAATTGGAACGATGTGGTATACCGGGGTTGCCGTGCTGTCAGTGGATTGAATCAAGGCATGTGAAGCGTTTGGGTAAACCATGGAAAGCTGTGTAGGTATGTATATTTGCGTGTGTGGACGTATGTATATACATGTGTATGGGGTGGGTTGGGCCATTTCTTTCGTCTGTTTCCTTGCGCTACCTCGCAAAGGCGGGAGACAGCGGAAAAAAAAAACGAAAATATATATATATATATATATATATATATATATATATATATATATATATATATATATATATATATATATATATATATATATATATATATATATATATCATAAATATATTTTTTTTTATTTTTTTTTTTTTTTTTTTGCTTTGTCGCTGTCTCCCGCGTTTGCGAGGTTGCGCAAGGAAACAGACGAAAGAAATGGCCCAACCCACCCCCATACACATGTATATACATACATATCCACACACGCAAATATACATACCTACACAGCTTTCCATGGTTTACCCCAGACGCTTCACAAGCCCTGATTGAATCCACTGACAGCACGTCAACCCCGGTATTTCGCATCGATCCAATTCACTCTATTCCTTGCCCTCCTTTCACCCTCCTGCATGTTCAGGCCCCGATCACACAAAATCTTTTTCACTCCATCTTTCCACCTCCAATTTGGTCTCCGACTTCTCCTCGTTCCCTCCACCTCCGACACATATATCCTCTTGGTCAATCTTTCCTCACTCATTCTTTCCATGTGCCCAAACCATTTCAAAATACCCTCTTCTGCTCTCTCAACCACGCTCTTTTTATTTCCACACATCTCTCTTACCCTTACGTTACTTACTCGATCAAACCACCTCACACCACACATTGTCCTCAAACATCTCATTTCCAGCACATCCATCCTCCTGCGCACAACTCTATCCATAGCCCACGCCTCGCAACCATACAACATTGTTGGAACCACTATTCCTTCAAACATACCCATTTTTGCTTTCCGAGATAATGTTCTCGACTTCCACACATTCTTCAAGGCTCCCAGAATTTTCGCCCCCTCCCCCACCCTATGATCCACTTCCGCTTCCATGGTTCCATCCGCTGCCAGATCCACTCCCAGATATCTAAAACACTTTACTTCCTCCAGTTTTTCTCCATTCAAACTTACCTCCCAATTGACTTGACCCTCAACCCTACTGTACCTAATAACCTTGCTCTTATTCACATTTACTCTTAACTTTCTTCTTTCACACACTTTACCAAACTCAGTCACCAGCTTCTGCAGTTTCTCACATGAATCAGCCACCAGCGCTGTATCATCAGCGAACAACAACTGACTCACTTCCCAAGCTCTCTCATCCACAACAGACTTCATACTTGCCCCTCTTTCCAAAACTCTTGCATTCACCTCCCTAACAACCCCATCCATAAACAAATTAAACAACCATGGAGACATCACACACCCCTGCCGCAAACCTACATTCACTGAGAACCAATCACTTTCCTCTCTTCCTACACGTACACATGCCTTACATCCTCGATAAAAACTTTTCACTGCTTCTAACAACTTGCCTCCCACACCATATATTCTTAATACCTTCCACAGAGCATCTCTATCAACTCTATCATATGCCTTCTCCAGATCCATAAATGCTACATACAAATCCATTTGCTTTTCTAAGTATTTCTCACATACATTCTTCAAAGCAAACACCTGATCCACACATCCTCTACCACTTCTGAAACCACACTGCTCTTCCCCAATCTGATGCTCTGTACATGCCTTCACCCTCTCAATCAATACCCTCCCATATAATTTACCAGGAATACTCAACAAACTTATACCTCTGTAATTTGAGCACTCACTCTTATCCCCTTTGCCTTTGTACAATGGCACTATGCACGCATTCCGCCAATCCTCAGGCACCTCACCATGAGTCATACATACATTAAATAACCTTACCAACCAGTCAATAATACAGTCACCCCCTTTTTTAATAAATTCCACTGCAATACCATCCAAACCTGCTGCCTTGCCGGCTTTCATCTTCCGCAAAGCTTTTACTACCTCTTCTCTGTTTACGAAATCATTTTCCCTAACCCTCTCACTTTGCACACCACCTCGACCAAAACACCCTATATCTGCCACTCTATCATCAAACACATTCAACAAACCTTCAAAATACTCACTCCATCTCCTTCTCACATCACCACTACTTGTTATCACCTCCCCATTTGCGCCCTTCACTGAAGTTCCCATTTGCTCCCTTGTCTTACGCACTTTATTTACCTCCTTCCAGAACATCTTTTTATTCTCCCTAAAATTTAATGATACTCTCTCACCCCAACTCTCATTTGCCCTCTTTTTCACCTCTTGCACCTTTCTCTTGACCTCCTGTCTCTTTCTTTTATACATCTACCACTCAATTGCATTTTTTCCCTGCAAAAATCGTCCAAATGCCTCTCTCTTCTCTTTCACTAATAATCTTACTTCTTCATCCCACCACTCACTACCCTTTCTAATCAACCCACCTCCCACTCTTCTCATGCCACAAGCATCTTTTGCGCAATCCATCACTGATTCCCTAAATACATCCCATTCCTCCCCCACTCCCCTTACTTCCATTGTTCTCACCTTTTTCCATTCTGTACTCAGTCTCTCCTGGTACTTCCTCACACAAGTCTCCTTCCCAAGCTCACTTACTCTCACCACCCTCTTCACCCCAAAATTCACTCTTCTTTTCTGAAAACCCATACAAATCTTCACCTTAGCCTCCACAAGATAATGATCAGACATCCCTCCAGTTGCACCTCTCAGCACATTAACATCCAAAAGTCTCTCTTTCGCACGCCTGTCAATTAACACGTAATCCAATAACGCTCTCTGGCCATCTCTCCTACTTACATACGTATACTTATGTATATCTCGCTTTTTAAACCAGGTATTCCCAATCACCAGTCCTTTTTCAGCACATAAATCTACAAGCTCTTCACCATTTCCATTTACAACACTGAACACCCCATGTATACCAATTATTCCCTCAACTGCCACATTACTCACCTTTGCATTCAAATCACCCTTCACTATAACCCGGTCTCGTGCATCAAAACCACTAACACACTCATTCAGCTGCTTGCAAATCACTTGCCTCTCATGATCTTTCTTCTCATGCCCAGGTGCATATGCACCAATAATCACCCATCTCTCTCCATCAACTTTCAGTTTTACCCATATTAATCGAGAATCTACTTTCTTACATTCTATCACATACTCCCACAACTCCTGTTTCAGGAGTACTGCTACTCCTTCCCTTATTCTAGTCCTCTCACTAACCCCTGACTCTACTCCCAAGACATTCCCAAACCACTCTTCCCCTTTACCCTTGAGCTTCGTTTCACTCAGAGCCAAAACATCCAGGTTCCTTTCCTCAAACATACTACCTATCTCTCCTTTTTTCACATCTTGGTTACATCCACACACATTTAGACACCCCAGTCTGAGCCTTCGAGGAGGATGAGCATTTCCCGCGTGAGTCCTTCTTCTGTTTCCTATTTTAGAAAGTTAAAAAATACAAGGAGGGGAGGATTTCTGGGCCCCCGCTCCCGTCCCCTCTAGTCGCCTTGTACGACACGCGAGGAATGCGTGGGAAGTATTCTTTCACCCCTATCCCCTGGGATAATATATATATATATATATGCATATATGCATATATATATATACTTCCCACGTATTCCCTGCGTGTCGTAGAAGGCGACTAAAAGGGGAGGGAGCGGGGGGTTGGAAATCTTCCCCTCTCGTTTTTTTTTTAATTTTCCAAAACATAGAACAGAGAAGGGGGCCAGGTGAGGATATTCCCTCCAAGGCCCAGTCCTCTGTTCTTAACGCTACCTCGCTAACGAGGGAAATGGCGAATAGTTTGAAAGAAAGAAAATATATATATATATATATATATATATATATATATATATATATATATATATATATATATATATATATATATATATATATATATATATACATACAAATGCACATATACACACTTACACACATATACATATATATACATATGAAAAATGTAAGAAATAATTTAGAAAACTGAAACTTCTCGCTTGAAATGAAATGAAAAAAAATGATTGTCACATAATGGTTCAACCTCTGGCTATGGAAAAGGGAAATGTATAATTCATTTACACAAACGTCAATAGTAGTTTTCATCAATTTAACCACAATTATCAGATATGTTATTATATACAGTGTATTACTACATCCACTACAACATATGCTAAAATATGCATGCAATATTAGTAAAGTTAACAGTAACATATGCACAATACCATTTCTAAACCAATAAAACAAAGTTGTCAGTCACGTCAGTCACTCTGTCAAATTGGGTCATGTCAAAAAATCACCAGACACGAAACATCCTCAGCACGTATCAGGAACACACGGAGAGGATATCTTCTAATGACCTCGATGATGGTTTGGAAGCTCAAGTGTATGACCCTTGCGATTGCATTTGTCCTTCTGCTCCCTCACGGAGCCGATATATATATATATATATATATATATATATATATATATATATATATATATATATATATATATATATATATACATATGAGTTTGGTAAAGTGTATGAAAGAAGAAAATTAAGAGTAAATGTGAATAAGAGCAAGGTTATTAGGTACAGTAGGGTTGAGGGTCAAGTCAATTTGGAGGTAAGTTTGAATGGAGAAAAACTGGAGGAAGTAAAGTGTTTTAGTTATCTGGGAGTGGATCTGGCAGCGGATGGTACCATGGAAGCGGAAGTGAATCATAGTGTGGAGGAGGGGGAAAAAATCCTGGGAGCCTTGAAGAATGTGTGGAAGTCGAGAACACTATCTCGGAAAGCAAAAATGGGTATTTTTGAAGAAATAGTGGTTCCAACAATGTTTTATGGTTGCGAGGCGTGGGCTATGGATAGAGTTGTGCGCAGGAGGGTGGATGTGCTGGAAATGAAAATGTTAAGGACAATGTGTGGTGTGAGGTGGTTTGATCGAATAAGTAATGTAAGGGTAAGAGAGATGTGTGGAAATAAAAAGAGCGTGGTTGAGAGAGCAGAAGAGGGTGTTTTGAAATGGTTTGGGCACATGGAGAAAATGAGTGAGGAAAGACTGACCAAGAGGATATATGTGTCGGAGGTGAAGGGAACGAGGAGAAGTGGGAGACCAAATTGGAGGTGGAAAGATGGAGTGAAAAAGATTTTGTGTGATCGGGGCCTGAACATGCAGGAGGGTGAAAGGCGGGCAAGGAATACGGTGAATTGGATCGATGTGGTATACCGGGGTTGACGTGCTGTCATTGGATTGAATCAGTGCATGTGAAGCGTCTGGGGTAAACCATGGAAAGTTGTGTGGGGCCTGGATGTGGAAAGGGAGCTGTGGTTTCGGGCATTATTGCATGACAGCTAGAGACTGAGTGTGAACGAATGGGGCCTTTGTTGTCTTTTACTAGCGCTACCTCGCACACATGAGGGGGGGAGGGGGGTGGTATTCTATGTGTGGCAAGGTGGCGATGGGAATGAATAAAGGCAGACAGTGTGAATTGTGTGCATGGGTATATATGTATGTGTCTGTGTTTGTATATATATGTGTACATTGAGATGTATAGGTATGTATATTTGCGTGTATGGACGTGTATGTATATAAATGTGTATGGGGGTGGGTTGGGCCATTTCTTTCGTCTGTTTCCTTGCGCTACCTTGCAAACGCGGGAGACAGCGACAAAGCAAAATGAATAAATGAAATATATATATACACACATATATATATATATATATATATATATATATATATATATATATATATATATATATATATATATATATATATATATATATATATATACATATATATATATATATATATATATATATATGTACAGAGCATCAGATTGGGGAAGAGCAGTGTGGTTTCAGAAGTGGTAGAGGATGTGTGGATCAGGTGTTTGCTTTGAAGAATGTATGTGAGAAATACTTAGAAAAGCAAATGGATTTGTATGTAGCATTTATGGATCTGGAGAAGGCATATGATAGAGTTGATAGAGATGCTCTGTGGAAGGTATTAAGAATATATGGTGTGGGAGGCAAGTTGTTAGAAGCAGTGAAAAGTTTTTATCGAGGATGTAAGGCATGTGTACGTGTAGGAAGAGAGGAAAGTGATTGGTTCTCAGTGAATTTAGGTTTGCGGCAGGGGTGTGTGATGTCTCCATGGTTGTTTAATTTGTTTATGGATGGGGTTGTTAGGGAGGTGAATGCAAGAGTTTTGGAAAGAGGGGCAAGTATGAAGTCTGTTGGGGATGAGAGAGCTTGGGAAGTGAGTCAGTTGTTGTTCGCTGATGATACAGCGCTGGTGGCTGATTCATGTGAGAAACTGCAGAAGCTGGTGACTGAGTTTGGTAAAGTGTGTGGAAGAAGAAAGTTAAGAGTAAATGTGAATAAGAGCAAGGTTATTAGGTACAGTAGGGTTGAGGGTCAAGTCAATTGGGAGGTGAGTTTGAATGGAGAAAAACTGGAGGAAGTGAAGTGTTTTAGATATCTTGGAGTGGATCTGGCAGCGTATGGAACCATGGAAGCGGAAGTGGATCATAGGGTGGGGGAGGGGGCGAAAATTCTGGGAGCCTTGAAGAATATGTGGAAGTCGAGAACATTATCTCGGAAAGCAAAAATGGGTATGTTTGAAGGAATAGTGGTTCCAACAATGTTGCATGGTTGCGAGGCGTGGGCTATGGATAGAGTTGTGCGCAGGAGGATGGATGTGCTGGAAATGAGATGTTTCAGGACAATGTGTGGTGTGAGGTGGTTTGATCGAGTAAGTAACGTAAGGGTAAGAGAG
>NC_092291.1:176889-216889 GCF_036320965.1 Panulirus ornatus | reverse complement strand
ATTGATATTAATGATAATAACAATAATAATTATAATAACAATAATAATAATAATAATAATAATAATAATAATAATAATAATAATAATAATTTTTTTTTTTTTTTACTTTGTCGCTGTCTCCCGCGTTTGCGAGGTAGCGCAAGGAAACAGACGAAAGAAATGTCCCAACCCACCCCCATACACATGTATATACATACGTCCACACACGCAAATATACATACCTACACAGCTTTCCATGGTTTACCCCAGACGCTTCACATGCCTTGATTCAATCCACTGACAGCACGTCAACCCCGGTATACCACATCGCTCCAATTCACTCTATTCCTTGCCCTCCTTTCACCCTCCTGCATGTTCAGGCCCCGATCACACAAAATCTTTTTCACTCCATCTTTCCACCTCCAATTTGGTCTCCCTCTTCTCCTCGTTCCCTCCACCTCCGACACATATATCCTCTTGGTCAATCTTTCCTCACTCATTCTCTCCATGTGCCCAAACCATTTCAAAACACCCTCTTCTGCTCTCTCAACCACGCTCTTTTTATTTCCACACATCTCTCTTACCCTTACGTTACTTACTCGATCAAACCACCTCACACCACACATTGTCCTCAAACCTCTCATTTCCAGCACATCCATTATCCTGCGCACATCTCTATCCATAGCCCACGCACGTCATTATGTTGTGTAACAGAAAAATTTTATATCATTATGTAAATAGAAAAGACGTTCTTAGTTATTTAGGAAACTATGAACCAATGTATTAGTTTAATTAGCAATTACAGCTGACCAACTGATGTTAATCGTGGCACATATGGCATACTCCCCTGTCCCTCCCTCCCACCACCTTAAACCTTTATACCCACTCAGCTCAAGCTTGGCCACAGCAAATTTGTAAGCTGTCTATACTTTTTTTTTTCTTTCCAGAATAACATAACATTTTGCTGGTGATTTTGGAAGCATCTAAAATGAGCGGGTCACCTGTAAGTGTGGGGTTATAAATGTTTGGACAATGTTTCAGTGGAGCATGATCAATGTGGTGTACCAGTTCACCTGCTGGTCCATCATAGGTGCACATCCATCCCCAGAATGCCCTGGTCACTCACCCACTAGACTCCCTCTCGCTGAGTCATGTGTTGAGGCAGGAGGTATCTGGTCTTCCTTGTCCTGCGCCACTGTCTTGACCCCGCCCGCTCCTACACATGTAAAGGTCTTTTCCTCAGTGAATATTACCGAATTCTAGTAGTGGAGGTCAGTCAAGTGCTGAATGTTCTAAAGCTAAGCCTAAACGAGCGTCCATATTTGAATGGGTCAGTCTGACCTTTGTGGGTGGAAGATAAGAGTGAATGTTGTTATCCACATGACGTGGTCAGCAGCTGGTGCCAGGTCAGTGATGATGATGATGATGATGATGATGATGATGATGATTATGGCAGCAGCAGCAGCAGCGTCCTCCTCCTCCTCCTCCTCCTCCTCCTCCTCCTCCTGACGAGTGCTGGCTGAGTCTTGGTCGTCCGTCGTCCACTGTGTGTCTGCTCCACACAGACAGCCATCGCTCGTTCCACTGTTTATCTCTGGGTAAACAGGTGGCAGACACACACTTATTTTCTATACTTAACTCTAACGTCCTCCTGTCTCTTATCTACGTATCCTACCACGCTCTACCTTTCCTACCATGGTCTGCTATATGTCTGCCAGGATTGTCTGCGTTTCCTAGGAGGATCTACGTTGCCCAGAAGGATCTACGTTGTGTAGGATGATGAATGTTTCCCAAGATGTAAATTTCCCAGAATGATTAGGTTTCCTAGGATAATGTACGTTTCCCAGTACGACTTATGTTTCCCAGTATAGGCTTCATTTCCCAGGATGATCTTCGTTTCCTGGGATAGTCTGCTTCCCAGGGGGTCAACATTTCCTAATATGATCTACATTTCCTAGGATGGACTACGTTATAAGGATGGCGTATGTTTCCTAGGATAGGCTTCATTTTCCAGGATGATCTAGATTTCCCAAGATGATGAACGTTTCGTACGATAGTGTACGTTTCCCAAGATGATCTACATGATACCCCAAATGGTTTATGTTTCCCAGGATGGTCTACATTTCCTAGGATGTTCTACATTTCCCAGTATGGTTTAGATTTCCCAGGATGGTCTGGATTTCCCAGCATGGCTAAGATTTCACAGGATGATACACGTTTCCTAGGATAATGCTCGTTTCCAAGGATGGTCTAGATTTCGCAGGATCTACGTCTCCCAGGATAGTGTACATTTCCAAGGACAGTCTAGATTTCCCAGGATGACCAAGATTTCCCAGGATGATATACGTTTCCTGGGAGAGTGTACGTTTTTTAGGATGGTGTAGATTTCCCAGGATGGCCAAGATATCCCAGGGTTATCTAAGTTTCCTTGGATGATGTACGTTTCCCAGGGTGGTCTAGATTTCCCAGGATAATCATTATTTCCCAGGATGATCTACGTTTCGTATGATAGTCTCCGTTTCCCAAGATGGTCTACATGATATCCTAGATGGTTTACGTTTCCCAGGATAGTCTAGATTTCCCAGGATGGATTAGATTTCCCAGGGTATTCTACTATTCCCAGGATATTCAGCGTTTCCCAGGATAACCAATACTTCCCTGGATGGTTTAGGTACCTTAGGATGGCCAATATTTCCTAGTCTAGTCTACGATTTCGAGAATATCCTACATTTCCCAAGATGATTTATGTTTTCTTGGACGATGTAGGTTTCCCAGAATGGTCTACGTTTCCCAGGACAATATACGTTTCCCAGGAAGATCTACATTTTCTAGGATGATCTACATTTTCAGGATGGTCTACATTTCCTACAATGGTATATGTTTTCCAGGACGATATACGCTTGATAGGATGACCTGTGATTTATAAGATGGTCTATGTCCCATAGGATGGCATACTTTTCCCAGGAGGATCTATATTCTCAAGGTTAGCTTATGTTTCCCAGGATGGCCAAGATTTCCAAGGATGACCTACGTTTCCTTCGATCATCGACGTGTCCAAGGATGTCCTATGTTTCCCAGGATGGTATAGATTACTCAGGTTAGTCAACGATTCCTAGGATGATATACGTTTCCCAGGATGGTCCAAGTTTCCTATGATGGTCTTTGTTTCCGAACATGGTATACTATTCCAAGAATGGCCTAAGTTATCTAGGATGGTCTATGTTTCCCAGGATGGTGTAAGTTGCCTAGGATACTATACGTTTTACTGGGATGGTCTACGTTTCCTAGGTTGGTTTATGTGTCCCAAGGTGTTTGTTTCCCTAGATGGTCTATGTTTCCCAGAATGATCTGCATTTCCTAGAATGGTGTACGTTTCCTAAGATGGTCTACTTTTCCCAAGATGTTTCCCTTTTCTTAAGATGGTTTACGTTTTTCAAGATGAGTTAGTTCTCTTAGGGGTTTCATGTTTCCTGTGATGGTAAAAGTTTCCTAGGATTGTCCCCACTTTCTAGGATGGTCCACATTTCCTAAGATGGTCTGCAAGGTCTATTTCCTAGAGTGCTCTGTGTGTCCCTGGATTGTGAACGTTTCCCAGGATGGTCCATATGTTCTAGGATGGTCTACGTTTCCCAGGATGGCTTACTTGTCCAAGGATGGTCCACGTTTCCCAGGATGATGTGTGTTGCCCAGGACTGTCTCCATTTCCTAGGGAGGTTTACGTTTCCTAGGATGGCCTCAGTGTCCTAAAATGATCGAGGTGTCACAGGATGGTCCGAGTTTCCCTAGATGGCTTACGTTTCCTAGAATGGCGTGCGCTTCCTAGGATGGTCTATGTTTCCTAAGATGGTTTGTGTTATTGAAGATGGTCTATATTTCTTGGGATGGTGACTTTCCCCACAAGGGTCTGCGTTTTCTAGGATGAACAGCTCATAATTTGAATCACTGGTTTCATGGGATGGTCCACGTTTCCTAGGATGGTTTACATTTCTCAGGAAAACATTGTCTCTCAGGACATATTATTTTTCATAGGAAGGTCTACGTTTCCCTGGATAATCTCTGTTTTCTCGGCTGGCCTACGTGTCTCAGGAGGCGCTACGCCTCCTAGGATGGTTCACGTTCCTTGGAATGGTCAAGGTTTCCCAGTAGCGTGTACGATTCCTAGGATGGTTGACACTCCTTGAGATGGTCTACGTTTCCCAGGAGAGTGTACGCCTCCTAGGATGGTTCACGTTCCTCAGGATGGTCTACGTTTCCCAGGAGAGTGTACGCCTCCTAGGATGGTTCACGTTCCTACATACAGAAGTTAACATACAGGAAATATTACCGTTACTTTCCACTGTAAATACTACAGTTTACAAAGACGTAGAACAAGAACCGAGGGAATGTATTGATAATGACAAACGTATGTTCCTTTCTTGTAGTAGTCATCGTACATCCGCCATCACATCCCCAGTTTTCTTATTTTCATTTTCTTTTATTAATTTTTCTGATGCTTTCGTGGGCAGGTGTGTGTGTGTGTGTGTGTGTGTGTGTGTGTGTGTGTGTGGTGGCGGACGTAAGAGAAGGTGTCTAGTTACATTGCTTAGTGTCACACACATTACCACGTGGCGCCACCTGTATAAGACCCTATAATATACTACATTGATGGTAGTGATGTATGTATGTACAGACCCGCCTGCTTGCTCTCTCTTATTATTGATCAACTATCATACTACACCAAGCCTTACCAAACTACCGGCAAATTACCACACTGGGATAATATGAGGTTTTCAGTGGGTGATTGTGTACTGTGGAAACCAAGGTGGGTGATCACACAACATGGAAATATGCAGTTATACGCTTACTAGGATGATCTACGTTTACTAGGACGGTCTACCTCTCCCAGGATGATGGCATACGTCTCACAGGATGGTCTCTGTGCCCCAGGATGGTCTATATTTCCTTGGATGGTCTGCGTTCCCCAAAATGGTATACGTCTCACAGGGTGGTCTCTGTTTCTTGTGATTGTCTTCACTTCGTGGATGGTCTATGTTTTTCCTAATGGTCCTCTTTTATAAGGATGGTCGACTTTCTCAGGATGGTCCTCGCTTTGTAGAATGTTCTACGTTTCCCAGGTTGGTCTCATTTCCTAGGATGGTTTACGTTCTCTGGATGGTTAACGTTTCTAAGGTCTACCTTTACCACAATTGTCTACATTTCCCAGGACGGTCTATGATTCCCAGGATGGTCTACGTATATCAGGATGGTCTACTTTTCCTAGGATTGCATACATTTCCAAGGTTGGTCCACATTTCAAGGAAAACCTTCTCTTCCTAGGATGGTCCGTCATTCGTAGGATGGTAAGTTATCATTATCGACAATAAAACAGAAGTTCAAATAATTTCTTTCAGGAAGTCATTAAGGAAACCATTATCATATGGCTGGGCAACTTATGAAGTTATAATTTTGAATCAACTGTCACACTACAATTTCAGTATAGTGCTAGATTATTGTAAGTACTTTATACTATCAATTATATAATATAAAAATACACAAATATATAATATGAATTAAAAGAAACAATAGTTACTTACAGAATCCTAACTTAATATTGTGACATTTTTGTCTTGTCATTAGTTTAACTGAATATATTACATCCTGGATAATAGATGATATTCTTTTCTTACTTAGAAATTTTGAAGGAATATAATCCTGATAAGAGATCATGCAGACACTTTTCTGTCTGCTGTTTATGAATGAATATTTACCAATTGTTCTTATATGAAATGTGATTCGTTTCATGAAAATTGTTTGAAAAAAGTTTATTTTCCATTATCCAGTAAGCACACACACACACACAAATATATATATATATATATATATATATATATATATATATATATATATATATATATATATATATATATATATATATATATATATATTTTTAAACTATTCGCCATTTCCCGCGTTAGCGAGGTAGCGTTAAAAACAGAGGACTGGGCCTTTTTTGGAATACCCAAACCTGGCCACCTCTGTTCCTTCTTTTGGAAAATTAAAAATAAGAGGAGAGGATTTCCAGCTCCCCGCTCTCTCCCCTTTTAGTCGCCTTCTACGACACGCAAGGAATACGTGGGAAGTATTCTTAATCCCCTATCCCCATGGTTTTTTTTTTTTTTTTTTTTTTTTTTTTTCCAAAAGAAGGAACAGAGAATTGGGCCAGGTGAGGGTATTCCCTCAAAGGCCCAGTCCTCTGTTCTTAACGCTACCTCGCTAATGCGGGAAATGGCGAATAGTTTGAAAGAAGAAAGAAAAGAAAGATATATATATATATATATATATATATATATATATATATATATATATATATATATATATATATAAATATATATATATATATATATATATATATATATATATATATATATATTTTCTTTCTTTCTTTTAAACTATTCGCCATTTCCCGCATTAGCGATGTAGCGTTAAGAACAGAGGACTGGGCCTTTTTTGGAATATCCTCACCTGGCCCCCTATGTTCCTTCTCTTGGAAAATTAAAAGAAAAAAAAAAACGAGAGGGGAGGATTTCCAGCCCCCCGCTCCCTCCCCTTTTAGTCGCCTTCTACGACACGCACGGTATACGTGGGAAGTATTCTTAATTCCCTATCCCCAGGAATAATATATATATATATCTTTCTTTCTTTCTTTTCTTTCATACTATTCGCCATTTCCCGCATTAGCGAGGTAGCGTTGAGAACAGAGGACTGGGCCATTGAGGGAATATCCTCACCTGGGCCCCTTCTCTGTTCCTCTTTTGGAAAATTAAAAAAAAAAGTGAGAGGGGAGGATTTCCAGCCCCGCTCCCTCCCCTTTTATTCGCCTTCTACGACACGCAGGGAATACGTGGGAAGTATTCTTTCTCCCCTATTTATATATATATTATATATATATTATATATATATATATATATTATATATATATATATATTATATTATATATAATATACAAACCTCCAACAGCCAGGATCGAACCCATAGCCTTCCGGTTAGCATTCCGCCTCTGCATAGTGGTCCCGGGTTCGATCCTGGCTGTTGGAGGTTTGTATATTATATATATATATATATATTATATATATATATATATATATTTAGTATATATATTATATATATATATAGGGGAGAAAGAATACTTCCCACGTATCCCTGCGTGTCGTAGAAGGCGAATAAAAGGGGAGGGAGCGGGGGCTGGAAATCCTCCCTCTCACTTTTTTTTTTAATTTTCCAAAAGAGGAAACAGAGAAGGGGCCCAGGTGAGGATATTCCCTCAATGGCCCAGTCCTCTGTTCTCAACGCTACCTCGCTAATGCGGGAAATGGCGAATAGTATGAAAGAAAAGAAAGAAAGAAAGATATATATATATATTATTCCTGGGGATAGGGAATTAAGAATACTTCCCACGTATACCGTGCGTGTCGTAGAAGGCGACTAAAAGGGGAGGGAGCGGGGGGCTGGAAATCCTCCCCTCTCGTTTTTTTTTTTCTTTTAATTTTCCAAAAGAAGGAACATAGGGGGCCAGGTGAGGATATTCCAAAAAAGGCCCAGTCCTCTGTTCTTAACGCTACATCGCTAATGCGGGAAATGGCGAATAGTTTAAAAGAAAGAAAGAAAATATATATATATATATATATATATATATATATATATATATATATATATATATATATATATATATATATATATATTATATATATATGTATATATATATATATATATATATATATATATATATATATATATATATATTATATATATATATATATATATATATATATATATATATATATATATATATATATATATATATATATATATATATATATACATATATATATACATATATATATATATATATATATATATATATATATATATATATATATATATATATATATATATATATATATATATATATATATATATATATATATATATATATATATATATATATATATATATATATATATATATATATATATATATATATATATAATATATATATATATATATATATATATATATATATATATATATATATATATATATATATATATATATATATATACATATATATATATATCCCTGGGGATAGGGGATTAAGAATACTTCCCACGTATTCCTTGCGTGTCGTAGAAGGCGACTAAAAGGGGAGAGAGCGGGGGGCTGGAAATCCTCTCCTCTTATTTTTAATTTTCCAAAAGAAGGAACAGAGGTGGCCAGGTTTGGGTATTCCAAAAAAGGCCCAGTCCTCTGTTTTTAACGCTACCTCGCTAACGCGGGAAATGGCGAATAGTTTAAAAATATATATATATATATATATATATATATATATATATATATATATATATATACATATATATATATATATATATATATTTGTGTGTGTGTGTGTGCTTACTGGATAATGGAAAATAAACTTTTTTCAAACAATTTTCATGAAACGAATCACATTTCATATAAGAACAATTGGTAAATATTCATTCATAAACAGCAGACAGAAAAGTGTCTGCATGATCTCTTATCAGGATTATATTCCTTCAAAATTTCTAAGTAAGAAAAGAATATCATCTATTATCCAGGATGTAATATATTCAGTTAAACTAATGACAAGACAAAAATGTCACAATATTAAGTTAGGATTCTCTAAGTAACTATTGTTTCTTTTAATTCATATTATATATTTGTGTATTTTTATATTATATAATTGATAGTATAAAGTACTTACAATAATCTAGCACTATACTGAAATTGTAGTGTGACAGTTGATTCAAAATTATAACTTCATAAGTTGCCCAGCCATGTGATAATGGTTTCCTTAATGATTTCCTGAAAGAAATTATTTGAACTTCTGTTTTATTGTCGATAATGATAACTTACCATCCTACGAATGACGGACCATCCTAGGAAGAGAAGGTTTTCCTTGAAATGTGGACCAACCTTGGAAATGTATGCAATCCTAGGAAAAGTAGACCATCCTGATATACGTAGACCATCCTGGGAATCATAGACCGTCCTGGGAAATGTAGACAATTGTGGTAAAGGTAGACCTTAGAAACGTTAACCATCCAGAGAACGTAAACCATCCTAGGAAATGAGACCAACCTGGGAAACGTAGAACATTCTACAAAGCGAGGACCATCCAGAGAAAGTCGACCACCCTTATAAAAGAGGACCATTAGGAAAAACATAGACCATCCACGAAGTGAAGACAATCACAAGAAACAGAGACCACCATGTGAGACGTATACCATTTTGGGGAACGCAGACCATCCAAGGAAATATAGACCATCCTGGGGCACAGAGACCATCCTGTGAGACGTATGCCATCATCCTGGGAGAGGTAGACCATCCTAGTAAACGTAGATCATCCTAGTAAGCGTATAACTGCATATTTCCATGTTGTGTGATCACCCACCTTGGTTTCCACAGTTCACAATCACCCACTGAAAACCTCATATTATCCCAGTGTGGTAATTTGCCGGTAGTTTGGTAAGGCTTGGTGTAGTATGATAGTTGATCAATAATAAGAGAGAGCAAGCAGGCGGGTCTGTACATACATACATCACTACCATCAATGTAGTATATTATAGGGTCTTATACAGGTGGCGCCACGTGGTAATGTGTGTGGCACTAAGCAATGTAACTAGACACCTTCTCTTACGTCCGCCACCACACACACACACACACACACACACACACACACACACACACACACACACCTGCCCACGAAAGCATCAGAAAAATTAATAAAAGAAAATGAAAATAAGAAAACTGGGGATGTGATGGCGGATGTACGATGACTACTACAAGAAAGGAACATACGTTTGTCATTATCAATACATTCCCTCGGTTCTTGTTCTACGTCTTTGTAAACTGTAGTATTTACAGTGGAAAGTAACGGTAATATTTCTTGTATGTTAACTTCTGTATGTAGGAACGTGAACCATCCTAGGAGGCGTACACTCTCCTGGGAAACGTAGACCATCCTGAGGAACGTGAACCATCCTAGGAATCGTACTCCCTCCTGGGAAACGTAGACCATTTCAAGGAGTGTCAACCATCCTAGGAATCGTACACGCTACTGGGAAACCTTGACCATTCCAAGGAACGTGAACCATCCTAGGAGGCGTAGCGCCTCCTGAGACACGTAGGCCAGCCGAGAAAACAGAGATTATCCAGGGAAACGTAGACCTTCCTATGAAAAATAATATGTCCTGAGAGACAATGTTTTCCTGAGAAATGTAAACCATCCTAGGAAACGTGGACCATCCCATGAAACCAGTGATTCAAATTATGAGCTGTTCATCCTAGAAAACGCAGACCCTTGTGGGGAAAGTCACCATCCCAAGAAATATAGACCATCTTCAATAACACAAACCATCTTAGGAAACATAGACCATCCTAGGAAGCGCACGCCATTCTAGGAAACGTAAGCCATCTAGGGAAACTCGGACCATCCTGTGACACCTCGATCATTTTAGGACACTGAGGCCATCCTAGGAAACGTAAACCTCCCTAGGAAATGGAGACAGTCCACGGCAACACACATCATCCTGGGAAACGTGGACCATCCTTGGACAAGTAAGCCATCCTGGGAAACGTAGACCATCCTAGAACATATGGACCATCCTGGGAAACGTTCACAATCCAGGGACACACAGAGCACTCTAGGAAATAGACCTTGCAGACCATCTTAGGAAATGTGGACCATCCTAGAAAGTGGGGACAATCCTAGGAAACTTTTACCATCACAGGAAACATGAAACCCCTAAGAGAACTAACTCATCTTGAAAAACGTAAACCATCTTAAGAAAAGGGAAATATCTTGGGAAAAGTAGACCATCTTAGGAAACGTACACCATTCTAGGAAATGCAGATCATTCTGGGAAACATAGACCATCTTGGGAAACAAACAACTTGGATACGTAAACCAACCTAGGAAACGTAGACCATCCCAGTAAAACGTATAGTATCCTAGGCAACTTACACCATCCTGGGAAACATAGACCATCCTAGATAACTTAGGCCATTCTTGGAATAGTATACCATGTTCGGAAACAAAGACCATCATAGGAAACTTGGACCATCCTGGGAAACGTATATCATCCTAGGAATCGTTGACTAACCTGAGTAATCTATACCATCCTGGGAAACATAGGACATCCTTGGACACGTCGATGATCGAAGGAAACGTAGGTCATCCTTGGAAATCTTGGCCATCCTGGGAAACATAAGCTAACCTTGAGAATATAGATCCTCCTGGGAAAAGTATGCCATCCTATGGGACATAGACCATCTTATAAATCACAGGTCATCCTATCAAGCGTATATCGTCCTGGAAAACATATACCATTGTAGGAAATGTAGACCATCCTGAAAATGTAGATCATCCTAGAAAATGTAGATCTTCCTGGGAAACATATATTGTCATAGGAAACGTAGACCATTCTGGGAAACCTACATCGTCCAAGAAAACATAAATCATCTTGGGAAATGTAGGATATTCTCGAAATCGTAGACTAGACTAGGAAATATTGGCCATCCTAAGGTACCTAAACCATCCAAGGAAGTATTGGTTATCCTGGGAAACGCTGAATATCCTGGGAAAAGTAGAATATCCTGGAAAATCTTGGCCATCTTGGGAAATCTACATCATCTTGGGAAACGTAGACCATACTGGGAAATCTAAACCATCCTGGGAAATCTAAACCATCCTAGGAATTCTAGACAATCCTGGGAAACGTAAACCATCTAGGATATCATATAGACCATCTTGGGAAACGGAGACTATCTTACGAAACGTAGATCATCCTGGGAAATCATGACCATCCTGGAAAATCTAGACCACCCTGTGAAACGTAGATCATCCTGGGAAATCATGACCATCCTGGGAAATCTAGACCACCCTGGGAAACGTACATCATCCAAGGAAACTTAGATAACCCTGGGATATCTTGGCCATCCTGGGAAATCTACACCATCCTAAAAAACGTACACTCTCCCAGGAAACGTATATCATCCTGGGAAATCTTGGTCATCCTGGGAAATCTAGACTGTCCTTGGAAATGTACACTATCCTGGGAGACGTAGATCCTGCGAAATCTAGACCATCCTTGGAAACGAGCATTATCCTAGGAAAGGTGTATCATCCTGTGAAATCTTAGCCATGCTGGGAAATCCAGACCATCCTGGGAAATCTAAACCATACTGGGAAATGTAGAACATCCTAGGAAATGTAGACCATCCTGGGAAACATAAACCATTTGGGGTATCATGTAGATCATCTTGGGAAACGTACACTATCGTACGAAACGTTCATCATCTTGGGAAATCTAGATCATCCTGGAAAATGAAGCCTATCCTAGGAAACATACGCCATCCTTATAACGTAGTCCATCCTAGGAAATGTAGATCATATTAGGAAATGTTGACCCCCTGGGAAGCAGACTATCCCAGGAAACGAAGATCATCCTGGGAAATGAAGCCTATACTGGGAAACATAAGTCGTACTGGGAAACGTACATTATCCTAGGAAACCTAATCATTCTGGGAAATTTACATCTTGGGAAACATTCATCATCCTACACAACGTAGATCCTTCTGGGCAACGTAGATCCTCCTAGGAAACGCAGACAATCCTGGCAGACATATAGCAGACCATGGTAGGAAAGGTAGAGCGTGGTAGGATACGTAGATAAGAGACAGGAGGACGTTAGAGTTAAGTATAGAAAATAAGTGTGTGTCTGCCACCTGTTTACCCAGAGATAAACAGTGGAACGAGCGATGGCTGTCTGTGTGGAGCAGACACACAGTGGACGACGGACGACCAAGACTCAGCCAGCACTCGTCAGGAGGAGGAGGAGGAGGAGGAGGAGGAGGAGGAGGACGCTGCTGCTGCTGCTGCCATCATCATCATCATCATCATCATCATCATCATCATCATCACTGACCTGGCACCAGCTGCTGACCACGTCATGTGGATAACAACATTCACTCTTATCTTCCACCCACAAAGGTCAGACTGACCCATTCAAATATGGACGCTCGTTTAGGCTTAGCTTTAGAACATTCAGCACTTCACTGACCTCCACTACTAGAATTCGGTAATATTCACTGAGGAAAAGACCTTTACATGTGTAGGAGCGGGCGGGGTCAAGACAGTGGCGCAGGACAAGGAAGACCAGATACCTCCTGCCTCAACACATGACTCAGCGAGAGGGAGTCTAGTGGGTGAGTGACCAGGGCATTCTGGGGATGGATGTGCACCTATGATGGACCAGCAGGTGAACTGGTACACCACATTGATCATGCTCCACTGAAACATTGTCCAAACATTTATAACCCCACACTTACAGGTGACCCGCTCATTTTAGATGCTTCCAAAATCACCAGCAAAATGTTATGTTATTCTGGAAAGAAAAAAAAAGTATAGACAGCTTACAAATTTGCTGTGGCCAAGCTTGAGCTGAGTGGGTATAAAGGTTTAAGGTGGTGGGAGGGAGGGACAGGGGAGTATGCCATATGTGCCACGATTAACATCAGTTGGTCAGCTGTAATTGCTAATTAAACCAATACATTGGTTCATAGTTTCCTAAATAACTAAGAACGTCTTTTCTATTTACATAATGATATAAAATTTTTCTGTTACACAACATAATGACGTGCGTGGGCTATGGATAGAGATGTGCGCAGGATAATGGATGTGCTGGAAATGAGAGGTTTGAGGACAATGTGTGGTGTGAGGTGGTTTGATCGAGTAAGTAACGTAAGGGTAAGAGAGATGTGTGGCAATAAAAAGAGCGTGGTTGAGAGAGCAGAAGAGGGTGTTTTGAAATGGTTTGGGCACATGGAGAGAATGAGTGAGGAAAGATTGACCAAGAGGATATATGTGTCGGAGGTGGAGGGAACGAGGAGAAGAGGGAGACCAAATTGGAGGTGGAAAGATGGAGTGAAAAAGATTTTGTGTGATCGGGGCCTGAACATGCAGGAGGGTGAAAGGAGGGCAAGGAATAGAGTGAATTGGAGCGATGTGGTATACCGGGGTTGACGTGCTGTCAGTGGATTGAATCAAGGCATGTGAAGCGTCTGGGGTAAACCATGGAAAGCTGTGTAGGTATGTATATTTGCGTGTGTGGACGTATGTATATACATGTGTATGGGGGTGGGTTGGGACATTTCTTTCGTCTGTTTCCTTGCGCTACCTCGCAAACGCGGGAGACAGCGACAAAGTAAAAAAAAAAAAAAAAATTATTATTATTATTATTATTATTATTATTATTATTATTATTATTGTTATTATAATTATTATTGTTATTATCATTAATATCAATATTATTGTTATCATTATTATTATTATTATTATTATTATTATTATTATTATTATTATTATTATTATTATCATTATTATTATTATTATCATTATTATTATTATTATTATTATAATTATTATTGTTATTATCATTAATATCAATATTATTGTTATCATCATTGTTATCATCATTATTATTATTATTACTATTATTATTATTATTATTATTATTATTATTATTATTATTATTATTATTATTATTATCATTATACTCACGTCAAACATTGGGTTAATAAAACAAAACAATACGTCACACAACTAATATTTAGTGTAGCCTTCTCTAACATCTATGACTTTACTGGGTTGGTTTGGCAACGTTGCCACAAGATTTTCACATATGTTTGCCTCTCTTAAGTTTTCCCATATATGAAAGACGTGATGTAATAAGTTTTCATTGTTTTTCACAACCGCAGAATCCCATTTCCAGGACATATGTTATTCACAGGATTATTCATAATGTGTAATGATCACTAATATTCAAAACTGGCAACACCGCCCGCCCGCCCGCCCGCCGCTCTCTCCCCCTCTGTGAGCGATAATTTCGTGTCATAATGCTTCGTTTCCCAATATTTCTAATATATATATAGTATCATTTCGATCAATTGTCCTTCACTTCATGAAATACAAGTAGAAATCCATCTACTTGGGAAAGGTGCCAGATGTTGCCGCTAAGCGAAATTGATTGGATTTTGTGACATCATTACTTGGGAAAACTGTACACACACACACACACACACACACACACACAAACCAGCCACAAAGGGAAGGATGAACACCTGGGTTGGATGTACACGAACAGTGACTCCCAGGATTCGAAACCATGCCGATCCGATCTCGGTCTGTCCCGTGGTGACTCATGGTCAGCAACACAATCCAATACACAAGAGAGGCGCGTGCGCGAGCGTTTGTGTGTGTGTGTGTGTGTGTGTGTGTGTGTGTGTGTGTGTGTGTGTGTGTGTGTAAACAGCAGTATAAATCTGGTACAAACATACAAGGTTAAGAGACGGGCAACACGAGTGTTAAACTCTCTCCCCGTAACACAAAAATTATAAATAAATGGTAATCATACAAATCCCTGTCTTCCCCTTACTATACTAAACACTTTATCAGTAAAATGTACACAAAATACAACAGTGTTACACAATGATACAGTAACTGTAAATAACAAGCTGTAGTATTATACACCAAATACGGCGATAATAACAGTTTTATTGTTTTCATTCAACTAAAGTCGTTACTCTATGATAAGAGAAACAAATGTATAGTTTGCCTGAAATGTTTCCAATTTCTTTATATTTCATTTCTTATATTATTGTATATTTTTACCTAACTATATCCATTTTCCAAAACAATAAGGAAGGACAGCCATCCACCAGCAGCTCTGGTTATTGTCTCATATCAGTTTCTCAGTAATCGCCTCTCAGTTATCTGGAATATTAATCCTTTTTCAAGTGTGACCTTGTAAATAATGTAAATTATCATTATCGACAATAAAACAGTTCAAATAATTTCTTTCAGGAAGTCATTAAGGAAACCATTATCATATGGCTGTGCAACTTATGAAGTTATAATTTTGGTTCAACTGTCACACTACAATTTAGGTTAGTGCTAGATTATTGTAAAAACTTTATAACGTTAATTACATTAAATAAAAATGTAAAAGAATAAAATACTAAACAAAGAATATATTATTTATTTTCAAAATCGTAACTTGATATTATGATGTTTTTCTACAGCAAATTATTTTACTGAATAAAATATATCCTGGATAGCAAATTAATATTACATGATCTTAGAGGGAAATTTTGAAGGAATATAATCCTGATGAGAGATCATGTAGATACGTGTCAATCTGCTGTTTATCATTAACTTTTTACCAATTGTTTTTATAACAAATGTTTCGTTTCATGAAAGCTGTTTGAAATTTCTAGTTTAAATTAGCTAGTGAGCACACAGACACACACACATATATATATATATATATATATATATATATATATATATATATATATATATTTTTTTTTTTTTTTTTTTTTTATACTTTGTCGCTGTCTCCCGCGTTTGCGAGGTAGCGCAAGGAAACAGACGAAAGAAATGGCCCCCCCCCCCCCATACACATGTACATACACACGTCCACACACGCAAATATACATACCTACACAGCTTTCCATGGTTTACCCCAGACGCTTCACATGCCTTGCTTCAATCCACTGACAGCACGTCAACCCCTGTATACCACATGACTCCACTTCACTCTATTTCTTGCCCTCCTTTCACCCTCCTGCATGTTCAGGCCCCGATCACACAAAATCTTTTTCACTCCATCTTTCCACCTCCAATTTGGTCTCCCTCTTCTCCTCGTTCCCTCCACCTCCGACACATATATCCTCTTGGTCAATCTCTCCTCACTCATTCTCTCCATGTGCCCAAACCATTTCAAAACACCCTCTTCTGCTCTCTCAACCACGCTCTTTTTATTTCCACACATCTCTCTTACCCTTACGTTACTTACTCGATCAAACCACCTCACACCACACATTGTCCTCAAACATCTCATTTCCAGCACATCCATCCTCCTGCGCACATCTCTATCCATAGCCCACGCCTCGCAACCATACAACATTGTTGGCACCACTATTCCCTCAAACATACCCATTTTTGCTTTCCGAGATAGTGTTCTCGACTTCCACACATTTTTCAAGGTTCCCAAAATTTTCGCCCCCTCCCCCACCCTATGATCCACTTCCGCTTCCATGGTTCCATCCGCTGACAGATCCACTCCCAGATATCTAAAACACTTCACTTCCTCCAGTTTTTCTCCATTCAAACTCACCTCCCAATTGACTTGACCCTCACCCCTACTGTACCTAATAACCTTGCTCTTATTCACATTTACTCTCAACTTTCTTCTTCCACACACTTTACCAAACTCAGTCACCAGCTTCTGCAGTTTCTCACATGAATCAGCCACCAGCGCTGTATCATCAGCGAACAACAACTGACTCACTTCCCAAGCTCTCTCATCCCCAACAGACTTCATACTTGCCCCTCTTTCCAGGACTCTTGCATTTACCTCCCTTACAACCCCATCCATAAACAAATTAAACAACCATGGAGACATCACACACCCCTGCCGCAAACCTACATTCACTGAGAACCAATCACTTTCCTCTCTTCCTACACGTACACATGCCTTACATCCTCGATAAAAACTTTTCACTGCTTCTAACAACTTGCCTCCCACACCATATATTCTTAATACCTTCCACAGAGCATCTCTATCAACTCTATCATATGCCTTCTCCAGATCCATAAATGCTACATACAAATCCATTTGCTTTTCTAAGTATTTCTCACATACATTCTTCAAAGCAAACACCTGATCCACACATCCTCTACCACTTCTGAAACCGCACTGCTCTTCCCCAATCTGATGCTCTGTACATGCCTTCACCCTCTCAATCAATACCCTACCATATAATTTACCAGGAATACTCAACAAACTTATATATATATATATATATATATATATGTATATATATATATATTTTATTCATTCATTTTGCTTTGTCGCTGTCTCCCGCGTTTGCGAGGTAGCGCAAGGAAACAGACGAAAGAAATGGCCCAACCCACCACCATACACATTTATATACATACACGTCCACACACGCAAATATACATACCTATACATCTCAATGTACACATATATATACACACACAGACACATACATATATACCCATGCACACAATTCACACTGTCTGCCTTTATTCATTCCCATCGCCACCTTGCCACACATGGAATACCATCCCCCTCCCCCCTCATTTGTGCGAGGTAACGCTAGTAAAAGAAAACAAAGGCCCCATTCGTTCACACTCAGTCTCTAGCTGTCATGCAATAATGCCCGAAACCATAGCTCCCTTTCCACATCCAGGACCCACACAACTTTCCATGGTTTAACCCAGACGCTTCACATTCACTGATTCAATCCACTGACAGCACGTTAACCCCGGTATACCACATCGATCCAAATCACCCCATTCCTTGCACGCCTTTCACCCTCCTGCATGTTCAGGACACGATCACTCAAAATCTTTTTCACTCCATCTTTCCACCTTCAATTTGCTCTCCCACTTCTCGTTCCCTCCACCTCCGACACATATATCCTCTTGGTCAGTCTTTCCTCACTCATTCTCTCCATGTACCCAAACCATTTCAAAACACCCTCTTCTGATCTTTCAACCACGCTCTTTTTATTTCCACACATCTCTCTTACCCTTACATTACTTATTCGATCAAACCACCTCACACCACACATTGTCCTCAAACATTTTCATTTCCAGCACATCCACCCTCCTGCGCACAACTCTATCCATAGCCCACGCCTCGCAACCATACAACATTGTTGGAACCACTATTCCTTCAAACATACCAATATTTGCTTTCCGAGATAATGTTCTCGACTTCCACACATTCTTCAAGGCTCCCAGGATTTTTGCCCCCTCCCCCACACTATGATTCACTTCCGCTTCCATGGTTCCATCCGCTGCCAGATCCACTCCCAGATAACTAAAACACTTTACTTCCTCCAGTTTTTCTCCATTCATACTTACCTCCCAATTGACTTGACCCTCAACCCTACTGTACCTAATAACCTTGCTCTTATACACATTTACTTTTAACTTTGTTCTTTCACACACTTTACCAAACTCATATATATATATATATATATATATATATATATATATATATATATATATATATATATATATATATATATATATATATATATATTTCTTTTTTTACACTTTGTCGCTGTCTCCCGCGTTTGCGAGGTAGCGCAAGGAAACAGACGAAAGAAATGTCCAACCCCCCCGCCATACACATGTATATACATACGTCCACACACGCAAATATACATACCTACACAGCTTTCCATGGTTTACCCCAGACGCTTCACATGCCTTGATTCAATCCACTGACAGCACGTCAACCCTGGTATACCACATCGCTCCAGTTCACTCTATTCCTTGTCCTCCTTTCACCCTCCTGCATGTTCAGGCCCCGATAACACAAAATCTTTTTCACTCCATCTTTCCACCTCCAATTTGGTCTCCCTCTTCTCCTCGTTCCCTCCACCTCCGACACATATATTCTCTTGGTCAATCTTTCCTCACTCATTCTCTCCATGTGCCCAAACCATTTCAAAACACCCTCTTCTGCTCTCTCAACCACGCTCTTTTTATTTCCACACATCTCTCTTACGCTTACGCTACTTACTCAATCAAACCACCTCTCACCACACATTGTCGTCAAACATCTCATTTCCAGCATATCCATCCTCCTGCGCACAACTCTATCCATAGCCCACGCCTCGCAACCATACAACATTGTTGGAACCAATATTCCTTCAAATGTACCCATTTTTGCTTTCCGATATAATGTTCTCGACTTCCACACATTCTTCAAGGCTCCCAGAATTTTCGCCCCCTCCCCCACCCTATGATCCACTTCCGCTTCCATGGTTCCATCCGCTGCCAGATCCACTCCCAGATATCTAAAACACTTCACTTCCTCCAGTTTCTCTCCATTCAAACTCACCTCCCAATTGACATGACCCTCAACCCTACTGTACCTAATAACCTTGCTCTTATTCATATTTACTCTTAACTTTCTTCTTTCACACACTTTACCAAACTCAGTCACCAGCTTCTGCAGTTTCTCACATGAATCAGCCACCAGCGCTGTATCATCAGCGAACAACAACTGACTTCCCAAGCTCTCTCATCCCCAACAGACTTCATACTTGCCCCTCTTTCTAAAACTCTTGCATTCACCTCCCTAACAACCCCATCCATAAACAAATTAAACAACCATGGAGACATCACACACCCCTGCCGCAAACCTACATTCACTGAGAACCAATCACTTTCCTCTCTTCCTACACGTACACTTGCCTTACATCCTCGATAAAAACTTGTCACTGCTTCTGACAACTTGCCTCCCACAACATATATTCTTAATACCTTCCACAGAGCATCTCTATCAACTCTATCATATGCCTTCTCCAGATCCATAAATGCTACATACAAATCCATTTGCTTTTCTAAGTATTTCTCACATACATTCTTCAAAGCAAACACCTGATCCACACATCCTCTACCACTTCTGAAACCACACTGCTCTTCCCCAATCTGAATGGGATGTATTTAGGGAATCAGTGATGGATTGCGCAAAAGATGCTTGTGGCATGAGAAGAGTGGGAGGTGGGCTGTTTAGAAAGGGTAGTGAGTGGTGGGATGAAGAAGTAAGAGTATTAGTGAAAGAGAAGAGAGAGGCATTTGGACGATTTTTGCAGGGAAAAAATGCAATTGAGTGGGAGAAGTATAAAAGAAAGAGACAGGAGGTCAAGAGAAAGGTGCAAGAGGTGAAAAAAAGGGCAAATGAGAGTTGGGGTGAGAGACTATCAGTAAATTTTAGGGAGAATAAAAAGATGTTCTGGAAGGAGGTAAATAGGGTGCGTAAGACAAGGGAGCAAATGGGAACTTCAGTGAAGGGCGTAAATGGGGAGGTGATAACAAGTAGCGGTGATGTGAGAAGGAGATGGAATGAGTATTTTGAAGGTTTGTTGAATGTGTCTGATGACAGAGTGGCAGATATAGGGTGTTTTGGTCGAGGTGGTGTGCAAAGTGAGAGGGTTAGGGAAAATGATTTGGTAAACAGAGAAGAGGTAGTAAAAGCTTTGCGGAAGATGAAAGCCGGCAAGGCAGCAGGTTTGGATGGTATTGCAGTGGAATTTATTAAGAAAGGGGGTGACTGTATTGTTGACTGGTTGGTAAGGTTATTTAATGTATGTATGACTCATGGTGAGGTGCCTGAGGATTGGCGGAATGCGTGCGTATTGCCATTGTACAAAGGCAAAGGGGATAAGAGTGAGTGCTCAAATTACAGAGGTATAAGTTTGTTGAGTATTCCTGGTAAATCATATGGGAGGGTATTGATTGAGAGGGTGAAGGCATGTACAGAGCATCAGAGTGGGGAAGAGCAGTGCGGTTTCAGAAGTGGTAGAGGATGTGTGGACCAGGTGTTTGCTTTGAAGAATGTATGTGAGAAATACTTAGAAAAGCAAATGGATTTGTATGTAGCATTTATGGATCTGGAGAAGGCATATGATAGAGTTGATAGAGATGCTCTGTGGAAGGTATTAAGAATATATGGTGTGGGAGGCAAGTTGTTAGAAGCAGTGAAAAGTTTTTATCGAGGATGTAAGGCATGTGTACGTGTAGGAAGAGAGGAAAGTGATTGGTTCTCAGTGAATGTAGGTTTGCGGCAGGGGTGTGTGATGTCTCCATGGTTGTTTAATTTGTTTATGGATGGGGTTGTAAGGGAGGTAAATGCAAGAGTCCTGGAAAGAGGGGCAAGTATGAAGTCTGTTGGGGATGAGAGAGCTTGGGAAGTGAGTCAGTTGTTGTTCGCTGATGATACAGCGCTGGTGGCTGATTCATGTGAGAAACTGCAGAAGCTGGTGACTGAGTTTGGTAAAGTGTGTGGAAGAAGAAAGTTGAGAGTAAATGTGAATAAGAGCAAGGTTATTAGGTACAGTAGGGGTGAGGGTCAAGTCAATTGGGAGGTGAGTTTGAATGGAGAAAAACTGGAGGAAGTGAAGTGTTTTAGATATCTGGGAGTGGATCTGTCAGCGGATGGAACCATGGAAGTGGAAGTGGATCATAGGGTGGGGGAGGGGGCGAAAATTTTGGGAGCCTTGAAAAATGTGTGGAAGTCGAGAACATTATCTCGGAAAGCAAAAATGGGTATGTTTGAGGGAATAGTGGTTCCAACAATGTTGTATTGTTGCGAGGCGTGGGCTATGGATAGAGATGTGCGCAGGAGGATGGATGTGCTGGAAATGAGATGTTTGAGGACAATGTGTGGTGTGAGGTGGTTTGATCGAGTAAGTAACGTAAGGGTAAGAGAGATGTGTGGAAATAAAAAGAGCGTGGTTGAGAGAGCAGAAGAGGGTGTTTTGAAATGGTTTGGGCACATGGAGAGAATGAGTGAGGAGAGATTGACCAAGAGGATATATGTGTCGGAGGTGGAGGGAACGAGGAGAAGAGGGAGACCAAATTGGAGGTGGAAAGATGGAGTGAAAAGGATTTTGTGTGATCGGGGCCTGAACATGCAGGAGGGTGAAAGGAGGGCAAGAAATAGAGTAAATTGGAGTCATGTGGTATACAGGGGTTGACGTGCTGTCAGTGGATTGAAGCAAGGCATGTGAAGCGTCTGGGGTAAACCATGGAAGGCTGTGTAGGTATGTATATTTGCGTGTGTGGACGTGTGTATGTACATGTGTATGGGGGGGGGGGGGTTGGGCCATTTCTTCCGTCTGTTTTCTTGCGCTACCTCGCAAACGCGGGAGACAGCGACAAAGTATAAAAAAAAAAAAAAAAAAATATATATATATATATATGTATATATATATATATATATATATATATATATATATATATATATATATATATATATATATATATATATATATATATATATGTATATATATATAAGTATATATATATATATATATATATATATATATATATATATATATATATATATATATATATATATATATATATATATATATATATATATATATATATATATATATATATATATATATATATATATATATATCGGCTCCATGAGGGAGCAGAAGGACAAATGCAGTCGCACGGGTCATCCACTTGAGCTTCCAAACCATCATCGAGGTCATTAGAAGATATCCTCTCCGAGTGTTCCTGATACGTGCTGAGGATGTTTCGTGTCTGGTGATTTTTTGACATGACCCAATTTAACAGAGTGACTGACGTGACTGACAGCTTTGTTTTATTGGTTTAGAAATGGTATTGTGCATATGTCACTGTTAACTTTAGTAATATTGCATTCATATTATAGCATATGTTGTAGTGGATGTAGTAATACACTGTATATAGTAACATCTGATAATTGTGGTTAAATTGATGAAAACTACTATTGACGTTTGTGTAAATAAATTATACATTTCCCTTTTCCATAGCCAGAGGTTGAACCATTATGTGACATTCATTTTTTTTTTCATTTAATTTCAAGCTAGAAGTTTCAGTTTTCTAAATTATTCCTTACATTTTTCATATGTATATATATGTATATGTGTGTAAGTGTGTATATGTGCGTTTGTATGTGTATATGTATATATATATATATATATATATATATATATATATATATATATATATATATATATATATATATATATATATATATATATATATATATATATATATATATATATATATATATATGCATATATATGTATATTATCCCTGGGGATAGGTGTGAAAGAATACTTCCCACGCATTCCTCGCGTGTCGTAGAAGGCGACTAGAGGGGAAGGGAAAGGGGGGGCCAGAAATCCTCCCCTCCTTGTATTTTTTAACTTTCTAAAATAGGCAACAGAAGAAGGAGTCACGCGGGGAGAGCTCATCCTCCTCGAAGGCTCAGACTGGGGTGTCTAAATGTGTGTGGATGTAGCCAAGATGTGAAAAAAGGAGAGATAGGTAGTATGTTTGAGGAAAGGAACATGGATGTTTTGGCTCTGAGTGAAACGAAGCTCAAGGGTAAAGGGGAAGAGTGGTTTGGGAATGTCTTGGGAGTAAAGTCAGGGGTTGGTGAGAGGACAAGAGCAAGGGAAGGAGTAGCAGTACTCCTGAAACAGGAGTTGTGGGAGTATGTGATAGAATGTAAGAAAGTAAATTCTCGATTAATATGGGTAAAACTGAAAGTTGATGAAGAGAGATGGGTGATTATTGGTGCATATGCACCTGGGCATGAGAAGAGAGATCATGAGAGGCAAGTGTTTTGGGAGCAGCTGAATGAGTGTGTTAGTGGTTTTGATGCACGAGACCGGGTTATAGTGATGGGTGATTTGAATGCAAAGGTGAGTAATGTGGCAGTTGAGGGAATAATTGGTATACATGGGGTGTTCAGTGTTGTAAATTGAAATGGTGAAGAGCTTGTAGATTTATGTGCTGAAAAAAGACTGGTGATTGGGAATACCTGTATTAAAAAGCGAGATATACATAAGTATACGTATGTAAGTAGGAGAGATGGCCAGAGAGCGTTATTGGATTACGTGTTAATTGACAGGCGCGCGAAAGAGAGACTTTTGGATGTTAATGTGCTGAGAGGTGCAACTGGAGGGATGTCTGATCATTATCTTGTGGAGGCTAAGGTGAAGATTTGTATGGGTTTTCAGAAAAGAAGAGTGAATGTTGGGGTGAAGAGGGTGGTGAGAGTAAGTGAGCTTGGGAAGGAGACTTGTGTGAGGAAGTACCAGGAGAGACTGAGTACAGAATGGAAAAAGGTGAGAACAATGGAAGTAAGGGGAGTGGGGGAGGAATGGGATGTATTTAGGGAATCAGTGATGGATTGCGCAAAAGATGCTTGTGGCATGAGAAGAGTGGGAGGTGGGTTGATTAGAAAGGGTAGTGAGTGGTGGGATGAAGAAGTAAGAGTATTAGTGAAAGAGAAGAGAGAGGCATTTGGACGATTTTTGCAGGGAAAAAATGCAATTGAGTGGGAGATGTATAAAAGAAAGAGACAGGAGGTCAAGAGAAAGGTGCAAGAGGTGAAAAAAAGGGCAAATGAGAGTTGGGGTGAGAGAGTATCATTAAATTTTAGGGAGAATAAAAAGATGTTCTGGAAGGAGGTAAATAAAGTGCGTAAGACAAGGGAGCAAATGGGAACTTCAGTGAAGGGCGCAAATGGGGAGGTGATAACAAGTAGTGGTGATGTGAGAAGGAGATGGAGTGAGTATTTTGAAGGTTTGTTGAATGTGTTTGATGATAGAGTGGCAGATATAGGGTGTTTTGGTCGAGGTGGTGTGCAAAGTGAGAGGGTTAGGGAAAATGATTTGGTAAACAGAGAAGAGGTAGTAAAAGCTTTGCGGAAGATGAAAGCCGGCAAGGCAGCAGGTTTGGATGGTATTGCAGTGGAATTTATTAAAAAAGGGGGTGACTGTATTGTTGACTGGTTGGTAAGGTTATTTAATGTATGTATGACTCATGGTGAGGTGCCTGAGGATTGGCGGAATGCGTGCATAGTGCCATTGTACAAAGGCAAAGGGGATAAGAGTGAGTGCTCAAATTACAGAGGTATAAGTTTGTTGAGTATTCCTGGTAAATTATATGGGAGGGTATTGATTGAGAGGGTGAAGGCATGTACAGAGCATCAGATTGGGGAAGAGCAGTGTGGTTTCAGAAGTGGTAGAGGATGTGTGGATCAGGTGTTTGCTTTGAAGAATGTATGTGAGAAATACTTAGAAAAGCAAATGGATTTGTATGTAGCATTTATGGATCTGGAGAAGGCATATGATAGAGTTGATAGAGATGCTCTGTGGAAGGTATTAAGAATATATGGTGTGGGAGGCAAGTTGTTAGAAGCAGTGAAAAGTTTTTATCGAGGATGTAAGGCATGTGTACGTGTAGGAAGAGAGGAAAGTGATTGGTTCTCAGTGAATGTAGGTTTGCGGCAGGGGTGTGTGATGTCTCCATGGTTGTTTAATTTGTTTATGGATGGGGTTGTTAGGGAGGTGAATGCAAGAGTTTTGGAAAGAGGGGCAAGTATGAAGTCTGTTGGGGATGAGAGAGCTTGGGAAGTGAGTCAGTTGTTGTTCGCTGATGATACAGCGCTGGTGGCTGATTCATGTGAGAAACTGCAGAAGCTGGTGACTGAGTTTGGTAAAGTGTGTGAAAGAAGAAAGTTAAGAGTAAATGTGAATAAGAGCAAGGTTATTAGGTACAGTAGGGTTGAGGGTCAAGTCAATTGGGAGGTGAGTTTGAATGGAGAAAAACTGGAGGAAGTGAAGTGTTTTAGATATCTGGGAGTGGATCTGGCAGCGGATGGAACCATGGAAGCGGAAGTGGATCATAGGGTGGGGGAGGGGGCGAAAATTCTGGGAGCCTTGAAGAATGTGTGGAAGTCGAGAACATTATCTCGGAAAGCAAAAATGGGTATGTTTGAAGGAATAGTGGTTCCAACAATGTTGTATGGTTGCGAGGCGTGGGCTATGGATAGAGTTGTGCGCAGGAGGGTGGATGTGCTGGAAATGAGATGTTTGAGGACAATGTGTGGTGTGAGGTGGTTTGATCGAGTAAGTAACGTAAGGGTAAGAGAGATGTGTGGAAATAAAAAGAGCGTGGTTGAGAGAGCAGAAGAGGGTGTTTTGAAATGGTTTGGGCACATGGAGAGAATGAGTGAGGAAAGATTGACCAAGAGGATATATGTGTCGGAGGTGGAGGGAACGAGGAGAAGTGGGAGACCAAATTGGAGGTGGAAAGATGGAGTGAAAAACATTTTGTGTGATCGGGGCCTGAACATGCAGGAGGGTGAAAGGAGGGCAAGGAATAGAGTGAATTGGAGCGATGTGGTATACCGGGGTTGACGTGCTGTCAGTGGATTCAATCAGGGCATGTGAAGCGTCTGGGGTAAACCATGGAGAGCTGTGTAGGTATGTATATTTGCGTGTGTGGACGTATTTATATACATGTGTATGGGGGTGGGTTGGGCCATTTCTTTCGTCTGTTTCCTTGCGCTACCTCGCAAACGCGTGAGACTGCGACAAAGCAAAAAAAAAAAAGAAAAGAAAAAAATATATATTTATGACATATATATATATTCATTTATTTTTTTTTAAAACTATTCGCCATTTCCCTCATTAGCGAGGTAGCGCTAAGAACAGAGGACTGGGCCTTTTTTGGAATATCCTCACCTGGCCCCCCTCTGTTCCTTCTTTTGGAAAATTAAAAAAAAAAAAACGAGAGGGGAGGAATTCCAGCCCCCCGCTCCCTCCCCTTTTAGTCGCCTTCTACGACACGCAGGGAATACGTGGGAAGTATTCTTAAACTCCTATCCCCAGGGATATATATATATATATATATATATATATATATATATATATATATATATATATATATATATATATATATATACTATCCCTGGGGATAGGGGAGAAAGAATACTTCCCACGTATTCCCTGCGTGTCGTAGAAGGCGACTAAAAGGGGAGGGAGCGGGTGGCTGGAAATCCTCCCCTCTCGTTTTTTTTTTTTTTTTTTTTTTTTTTTTCCAAAAGAAGGAACAGAGAAGGGGGCCAGGTGAGGATTTTCCCTCTAAGGCCCAGTCCTCTGTTCTTAACGCTACCTCGCAAACGCGGGAAATGGCGAATAGTATGAAAAAAAAAAAAAAAAATACATATATATATATATATATATATATATATATATATATATATATATATATATATATATATGTTGCTTATAGCATAAGATCAGGACTATTATTATTCTTATTGGCAAACAATTCAGCGCAAAATACAGATGTATGGTTCGGCAAGCGGTATCTGAGTGCACACTCCATCGACCACACACTTGCACCCACACATTCATCCGTCTTGGAGCCATCAGTGTAGAAGTGAACATAAGATAAGTGATCAATGATGACCTGACGAAAACGCTGGTGTACCTCGCCCTCCGATGTGTGTGCATTTTTGGCTGGTAGCCAGCTCGTCTTGATGTTAATTTTGGAACCCACCCAAGGGGGTAGGGAATTCTTAACCAGCGAGTCCACTTCATTCACTTTCATACCGGAGTTCTCACTGAGGAAGTGTATTCTGACGGCCAGGGGCCTGACGCCTCTGTTGACGAGCTGTGAACATTCCAGAATGAGGCGACAGGCAGTTGTATTGTTCCTCCGGGTCATCAGAATACCGCTTTGCCACGACAGGATCTCACGTCTTAGTGGGAGAGGAGGTACATGGGCCTCAACTTCCAATCGTGGAACTCTGGTACAGGTTAGGGCTCCAAGGCACATTCGCAAACATTTATTCTGTATCACATCCAACCTCCTCAGGGTATACTCGCTCGCCGAAGCATACACCTGAGAGCCATAGTCTAATTTAAATCTAATTAGGGACTTAGAGATCATTAATAAAGATTTTCTGTCTTCACCCCAGAAGGAACCCGAAAGGCATTTAAGAATATTTAGTCTTTTACTGCAATTTGTTACTAGATAGTCGACATGACTTTTCCAATTTAGTCTTTTATCAAAATTTAAGCCGAGGAATTTAACTGTATTTCGAAACGGGATCGGGTTGTTGTCTAACGTTAAATGCCAATTCGGGATATTAATTTTTCGGGTGAAGACAACCGCGATACTTTTGTTAGGTGAGAACTTATATCCCCACTGTAGCGCCCAACGATGAACGGACTCAAGCGCAGTTTGAACCCGCTCAGCCGAAAACTGTGCACTAGGCGAAGAGTGCCATAGCGCACAATCATCAGCATAAAGCGAGTATTTAAGATCTCGCGGGACGGAAGTTGGAGACACAATATCATTAATCATAATATTAAATAATGTTGGGCTAAGAACGCTGCCTTGCGGCACCCCATTCTCTTGGACAAATGTGTCCGAAGTGACACCGAGTGCTGCAAGTTTCACAGCTAAAGTTCTATTGTTTAAAAAGTTTTTAATAAATATGGGCAAATAACCTCTTAAATCAAAAGCATAAAGTTTGCTTAAAATTCCGTTTCGCCATGTCATGTCGAAGGCTTTTTCTAAATCTAAAAATACGGCAACCAAAAAACGCACTTTACTAAATGACTCTAGAATAGAATGTTCTAGGTGTATCAAATGATCCAATGTGCCTCTGTTACGACGGAAAGCACACTGTTGATCATTTAATAAACCCTTTGATTCTAACAAAAAAAGTAGCCTTCTGTTAACCATTCTCTCCATGACCTTAGATATGCAGCTCGTGAGCGCAATAGGTCGAAACGAATTTGTATTCGTAAGGCGTCTGGAGCCTTTTTGGATGGGATGACATGCGCAAAGTGCCATGAGTTTGGAAACGTTCGAGACGTCCAAATCTCATTGTACAATGCTAACAACTTAGTCAGGTTAGCCTGACTAAGTTGCTGGATCATCCCGTAAGTGATCCCGTTGGGTCCCGAGCTCGAACCTTTACAGAATTTCAGGGCAAGAAGCAATTCTGTCATGGTGAACGTTTGGTTGTAATCAAAAGTATCTTCTGTGGCAAAGTTTGGTAACTGCAGCTCGGCCTGTCGCTTGTGGTGTAGGAAGCGCGGGTCGTAATTGACCGAGCTGCTTGTTTCTGAGAATCTCCTGGCGAGTGTGTTGGTAATGTCCACCGGGTCGTCGATTATTTGATCTTGGTGGAGGTTTTGAGGAGGAAGTGGTGGCTTGTATTTTCTCTTTATCTTATTAATTGTGAACCAGACCTGACTTACTGGTGTGTCCTTGTTCACGGTAGAGACAAAGCAGCGCCAGGAGTCTCGTTTGGCATGTTGGATAGTTCTTCTTGCCAGAGCCCTCGCACGTTTGTATGCAACAAAGTTATTATCTGAAGGCTCGTTCTCGACCATCCTGTATCTCCTATTGCGCTGACGCAGTGCGTTTCGGCAATCTGGTGTCCACCAAGGAACTCTATGATTTGTGGAAATTGTAGAAACCTTAGGTATAGAGTTCTCAGCAGCCCTCAGTATGGTAGAGGTAACTTTGAGGACTTTTGTATCAATGTCACCACCGGATATATCAAGGACGGCTTGCCTTGTAAATGACACCCAGTCTGCTTTCTTATAGTTAAATTTAGGCAGAGACAGGTTGGTAATAATGTCTCATGAAGAATGGTTTAAAAAGAGAGATATACATAAGTATACGTATGTAAGTAGGAGAGATGGTCAGAGAGCGTTATTGGAGTACGTGTTAATTGATAGGAGTGCGAAAGAGACACTTTTGGATGTTGATATGCTGAGAGGTGCAACTGGATGGATCTCTGATCATTATCTTGTGGAGGCAAAGGTGAATATTTGTAGAGGTTTTCAGAAAAGAGGAGAGAATGTTTGGGTGAAGAGAGTGGTGAGAGTAAGTGAGCTTGGGAAGGAGACTTGTGTGAGGAAGTACCAGGAGAGACTGAGTACAGAATGGAAAATGGTGAGAGCAAAGGACGTAAAGGGAGTGGAGGAGGAATAGGATGTATTTAGGGAAGCAGTGATATCTTCCGCAAAAGATGATTGTGGCATGAGAAGCGTGAGAGGTGGGCAGATTAGAAAGGAAAGTGAGTGGTGGGATGAAGAAGTAAGAGTATTTGTGAAGAAGAGAGAGGCATTTGAACGATTTTTGCATGGGAGATGTAGAAAAGAAAGAGGTAGGAGGTCAAGAGAAAGGTGCAAGAGGTGAAAAGGAAGGCAAATGAGAGTTGGGGTGAGAGAGTATCATTTTTGAATTTTAGGTAGAATAGAAAGATGTTTAGGAAGGAGGTAAATATAGTGCGAAATACAAGGGAACAAATCGGAACATCAGTGAAGGGCGCAAATGGGGAAGTGATAACAGGTAGTGGTGATGTGAGAAGGAGATGGAGTGCGTATTTTGAAGGCTTGTTGATTGTGTTTGATGATAGAGTGGCAGATATAGGGTATTTAGGTCGAGGTGGTGTGCAAAGTGACAGGGTTAGGGAAAATGATTTGGTGAACAGAGAAGAGTTAGTAAAAGCTTTGCGAAAGATGAAAGCTGACAAGGGGGTGGGTTTGTAGGTATTGCACTGGAATTTATTAAAAAAGGGGGTGACTGTATTGTTGACTGTTTCATAAGGTTATTTGATGTATGTATGACTCATGGTGTGGTGCCTGAGGACTAGCGAAATTCTTTCATTGTGTCATTGTACTAAAGCAACGGGGATAAAAGTGAGTGTTCAAATTACCAAGGTATAAGTTTGTTAAGTATTCCTGGGAAATTATACAGGAGGATATTGATTGAGAAGGAGAAGGCTTGTACAGAATTATCAGATTGAGGAAGAGCAGTGTGGTTTCAGAAGTGGTACAAGAAGCGTGGGTCAAGTGTTTGCTTTGAAGAATGTATGTGAGAAATAATTAGAAAAGGAAATGGATTTCTATGTAGCATTTATGGATCCAGAGAAGGCATATGACAGAGTTAATAGAGATGCTCTGATGTGGAAGGTATTAAGAATGTATGGTGTGGGAGGTAAGTTGTTAGAAGCAGTGAAAAGTTTTTATCGAGGATGTAAGGCATGTGTACGTGTAGGAAGAGAGGAAAGTGATTAGTTCTCAGTGAATGTTGGTTTGCGGCAGGGTATATGATATTTCCACGGTTGTTAATTTGTTTATGGATGGGGTTGATAGGGAGATGAATGCAAGAGATTAGAAAGAGGGGCAAGCATGCATTCTGTTGTGGATGAGAGAGCTTGGGAAGTGAGTCAGTTGTTGTTCGCTGATGATACAGCGCTGGTGGCTGATTATGGTGAAAATATGCAGATGTGTGTGTGTGTGTGTGTGTGTGTGTGTGTGTGTGTGTGTGTGTGTGTGTGTATGTGTGTGTGTGTGTGTGTTTGTGTGTGTGAAAGAAGAAAGCTGAGAGTAAATGTGAATAAGAACAAGGTTATTAGGTACAGTAGGGTTGAGAGACAAGTTAATTGGGAGGCAAGTTTGAATGGATAAAAACTGGAGGAAGTGAAGTGTTTCAGATATCTGGGAGTGGATTTGGCAGCTGATGGAACCATGGAAGCGGAAGTGAATCATAGTGTGGGGAAGGGGGCGATATTTCTGAGAGCGTTGAAAAATGTGTGGAAGTCTGAAACGTTCTCCTGAAAATCAAAAATGGGAGGGTTTGAAGGAATAGTGGTTCCAACAATGCTATATGGTTGCAAGGCATGGTCTATAGATAAAGTTGTGCGCAGGAGGGTGGATGTGCTGGAAATGAGATGTTTGAGGACAATATGTGGTGTAAGGTGGTTTGATCGAGTAAATAATGAAAGGGTAAAAGAGATGTGTGGCAGTAAAAAGAGTGTGGTTGAGAGAGCATAAGAGGGTGTTTTGAAATTGTTTGGTCACATGGAGAGAATGGACGAGGAAAGATTGACAAAGAGAATATGTGTCTCATAGGTGGAGGGAACAAGGAGAAGTGGGAGATCAAATTGGAGGTGTAAAGATGGAGTGAAAAGGATTTTGAGTGATCGAGGCCTGAACACGTATCAGGGTGAAAGGCGTGCAAGGAATAGAGTGAATTGGAACGATGTGGTATGTCGGGGTCGACGTGCTGTCAATGGATTGAACCAGGGCATGTAAAGAGTTTGGGGTAAACCATAGAAAGTTTGTTGGGCCTGGAAATGGAAAGGGAGCTATGGTTTCGGTGCATTATACATGACAGCGAGAGACTGAGTGTGAGAGAATGTGGCCTTTGTTGTTTTTTCCTAACGCTAATGCAGGGGAAGGGGGCTGTCATTTCATGAGTGGCGGGGTAGCGACGGACATGAATTAAGGGAGACAGTATAAATTATGTACATGTGTGTATATGTATATGACTGTTTTTGTATATATGTGCATACGTTGAGATGTATAGGTATGTATATGTGCGTGTGTGGACGTGTATGTGTATACATGTGAATGTGGGTGGGTTGGGCCATGCTTTCGGCTGTTTCCTTGCGCTGCCTCACAGAGACCGGAGACAGCGACAAAGTAGAACAAATAGATAAATACACATAATCCTATGAGCCCACGTTGAAACCGAAATACGATAAGTTCCCAAGTGCACTTTCGTGTAATAATCACATCATGCGGTTATCCAAGACAGACAACGAGCGTTCAAAAACTTATTATTTTACGAATTTTATGAACAAGAAAATTATCTAATTTGTATAGACCATAACTAATATTAAGATTATAATTCTTTGTGTATCAAATAATGGAAGACTCAATCATATTTCTCGTGGTAATAGAGCTTGATTTAGTAACTGAGATGGCATTACTCCTGTCAATACAATGATCACAGTTTTGTTTTTAACGTAATTAAACAAGGCATTTGATTCTTGTCTCGAACTTATATATATATATATATATATATATATATATATATATATATATATATATATATATATATATATATATATATATATATATATATATATATATATATATATATATATATATATATATAAGATAAGATAAGATAAGATAAGATACTTTATTCGTCAAATTGTTATACAAAATGTAATACAAAAAGAAATTCGTTTTGGCTTTAGAGCTCCTTAGTAGTTGTAAAAAAAAAAAAAAAAAGAACATATATATGTGTGTGTGTGTGTGTGTGTGTGTGTGTGTGTGTGTGTGTGTGTGCGTGTGTATGTGTGTGTTTGTGGGTGTGTGTCTGTGCTTACTGGCTAATTTAAACTAGAAATTTCATACATCTTTCATGAAATCAAACACATTCCTTATAAGTACAATTGGTAGAAGTTTGATTATAAACAGCAGACAGAAACCTCTGTATGTGATCTCTTATTAGGATTATATTCCTTCAAAATTTTGCATTAGACATCAGAGGATCATCTTTTATCCAGGATATAATTTATTCAGTTAAACTGATGACTATATAAAAACATCATAATACTATGTTAGGATTTCTTAAGTAATTGATATTATCTTTAAAAAGTATTCTATTCTTTTACATTCTTATCTTATATGATTGACGCTATATAGCAGTTACAATAATCTACCACTATCCTAAATTTTAGTGAGACATTTGATTGATATTATAGCTTCATAAGTTGCCCAGTCTAATAATAATGTTTTCCTTAATGACTAACTGAAACAAATTATTTGAACTTCTGTTTTATTGTTGATAATGATAATTTACATTATTTACAAGGTTATACTTGAAAAGGGATTAATATTCCAGATAACTGAGAGGCGATTACTGAGAAACTGATATGAGACAATAACCAGAGCTGCTGGTGGATTACTGTCCTTATTGTTTTGGAAAATGGATATAGTTGGGTAAAAATATACAATAATGTAAGAAATGAAATATAAAGAAATTGGAAACATTTAAGGCTAACTATACATTTGTTTCTCTTATCACGGAGTAACGACTTTAGTTGATGAATGAAAAAATAAAACTGTCATTATCGCTGTATTTCGTGTATAACACGATAGCTTGTTATTTACAGTTACTGTATCATTGTGTAACACTGTTGTATTTTGTGTACATTTTACTGATAAAGTGTTTAGTATAGTAAGGGGAAGACAGGGATTTGTATGATTACCATTTATTTATAATTTTTGTGTTACGGGGAGAGAGTTTAACACTCGTGTTGCCCGTCTCTTAACCTTGTATGTTTGTACCAGATTTATACTGCTGTTAACACACACACACACACACACACACACGCGGGCCTCCGTGTGTAGTGGATAGTGTTGCTGACCATGAGTCACCACGGGCCAGCATGATATAGGACGGCATGGATTCGAATCCTGGGAGTCACTGTTCATGTACATCCAACCCAGGTGTTCATCCTCCCCTTTGGGGCTGGTGTGTGTGTGTGTGTGTGTGTGTGTGTGTGTGTGTTTGTGTGTGTGTCTCTGTGTCTGTGAGTGTGTGTGTGTGTGTGTATGTACAGTTCCCCCAAGCAGGGATGTAAGAAAATTCAATCACTTTCGCTTAGTGGCGACAACTGGCACCTTTCCCAACAAGACGGATTTCTCCTTGTATCTTATCAAGTGAAGGACAAATGATTGAAATAAAACTAAATATATGTCAGTTATTGTTTGATTGAAGAATGTAACCTTAATCACCAACAAAATAGTTTGTATTCAGAAGATTGAAATAATGGGAAACGAAGCATTATGACTCGAAATTATCGCTCACAGAGGGGAAGAGAGCGGCAGGCGGGCGGTGTTGCCAGTTTTGAATATTAGTGATCATTACACGTTATGAATAATCCTTCTGTGAATAACATATGTCCTGGAAATGGGATTCTGCGGTTGTGAAATACAATGAAAACTTATTACATCACGTCTTTGATATATGGGAAAACTTAAGAGATGCAAATATATGTGAAAATCTTGTGGCAACGTTGCCAAACCAACTCAGTAAAGTCATAGATGTTAGAGAAGGCTACACTAAATATTAGTTGTGTGACGTATTGTTTTCTTTTATTATCCCAATGTTTGACGTGAGTATGATGATAATAATAATAATAATAATAATCATAAGCCAATATTCCAGTTTCATGATAAGAGAAGTGGTCCAGGCAGTATGATACAGTGGTTATATTGAGGAAAACTACTATTGACGTTTCTGTAAATAAATTATACATTTCCCTTTTCCATAGCCAGAGGATGAACCATAATGTGACATTCATTTTTCTAATTTCATTTCAAGATAGAAGTTTCAGTTTTCTAAATTATTTCTTAAATTTTTCATATGTATATATATATATATATATATATATATATATATATATATATATATATATATATATATATATATATATATATGTGTGTATATGTGTGTATGTGGGTACATATATATATTCATATATATATATATATATATATATATATATATATATATATATATATATATATATATATATATATATATATGTATATATATATATATATATATATATATATATATATATATATATATATATATATATATATATATATATATATATATATATATATATATATATACATATATATATATATATATATATATATATATATATATATATATATATATATGCTCTGTGGAAGGTATTAAGAATATATGGTGTGGGAGGCAAGTTGTTAGAAGCAGTGAAAAGTTTTTATCGAGGATGTAAGGCATGTGTACGTGTAGGAAGAGAGGAAAGTGATTGGTTCTCAGTGAATGTAGGTTTGCAGCAGGGGTGTGTGATGTCTCCATGGTTGTTTAAATTTGTTTATGGATGGGTTTGTTAGGGAGGTGAATGCAAGAGTTTTGGAAAGAGGGGCAAGTATGAAGTCTGTTGGGGATGAGAGAGCTTGGGAAGTGAGTCAGTTGTTGTTCGCTGATGATACAGCGCTGGTGGCTGATTCATGTGAGAAACTGCAGAAGCTGGTGACTGAGTTTGGTAAAGTGTGTGGAAGAAGAAAGTTAAGAGTAAATGTGAATAAGAGCAAGGTTATTAGGTACAGTAGGGTTGAGGGTCAAGTCAATTGGGAGGTGAGTTTGAATGGAGAAAAACTGGAGGAAGTGAAGTGTTTTAGATATCTGGGAGTGAATCTGTCAGCGGATGGAACCATGGAAGCGAAAGTGGATCATAGGGTGGGGGAGGGGGCGAAAATTCTGGGAGCCTTGAAGAATGTGTGGAAGTCGAGAACATTATCTCGGAAAGCAAAAATGGGTATGTTTGAAGGAATATTGGTTCCAACAATGTTGTATGGTTGTGAGGCGTGGGCTATGGATAGAGTTGTGCGCAGGAGGATGTATGTGCTGGAAATGAGATGTTTGAGGACAATGTGTGGTGTGAGGTGGTTTGATCTAGTAAGTAACGTAAGGGTAAGAGAGATGTGTGGAAATAAAAAGAGCGTGGTTGAGAGAGCAGAAGAGGGTGTTTTGAAATGGTTTGGGCACATTGAGAGAATGAGTGAGGAAAGATTGACCAAGAGGATATATGTGTCGGAGGTTGAGGGAACGAGGAGAAGAGGGAGACCAAATTGGAGGTGGAAAGATGGAGTGAAAAAGATTTTGTGTGATCGGGGCCTGAACATGCAGGAGGGTGAAAGGAGGGCAAGGAATAGAGTGAATTGGAGCGATGTGGTATACCGGCGTTGACGTGCTGTCAGTGGATTCAATCAGGGCATGTGAAGTGTCTGGGGTAAACCATGGAAAGCTGTGTAGGTATGTATAGTTGCATGTGTGGACGTATGTATATACATGTGTATGGGGGTGGGTTGGGCCATTTCTTTCGTCTGTTTCCTTGCGCTACCTCGCAAACGCGGGAGACAGCGACAAAGCTAAAAAAAAAAAATATATATATATATATATATATATATATATATATATATATATATATATATATATATATATATATATATATATATATATATATATATATATTATCCCTGGGGATAGGGGTGAAAGAATACTTCCCACGCATTCCTCACATGTCGTAAAAGGCGACTATAGGGGACGGGAGCGGGGGGCCAGAAATCCTCCCCTCCTTGTATTTTTAACCTTCTAAAAAATGGGAAACAGAAGGAGTCACGCGGGGAGGGCTCTTCCTCCTCGTAGACTCAGGGTGGGGTGTCTAAATGTATGTGGATGTAACCAAGATGGAAAAATAGGAGAGATAGGTAGTATGTTTGAGGAAAGGAACGTGGATGTTTTAGCTCTGAGTGAAACGACGCTCAAGGGTAAAGGGGAAGAGTGGTTTGGGAATGTCTGGGGAGTAAAGTCAGGGGTCAGTGAGAGAACAAGAGCAAGGGAAGGAGGAGCAGTACTCCTGACACAGGAGTTGTGGGAGTATGTGATATAATGTAAGAAAGTAAATTCTCGATTAATATGGGTAAAACTGAAAGTTAATGGAGAGAGATGGGTGATTATTGGTGCATATGCACCTGGGCATGAGAAGAAAGATCATGAGAGGCAGGTGTTTTGGGAGCAGCTGAATTAGTGTGTTAGTGGATTTGATGCACGCGACCGGGTTATAGTGATGGGTGATTTCAATGCAAAGGTGAGTAATGTGGCAGTTGAGGGAATAATTGGTATACATGGGGAGTTCAATGTTGTAAATGGAAATGGTGAAGAGCTTTTAGATTTATGTGCTGAAAAAGGACTGGTGATTGAGAATACCTGGTTTAAAAAGTGAGATATACATAAGTATACGTATGTACGTAGGAGAGATGGCCAGAGAGGGTTATTGGATTATGTGTTAATTGACAGGCGCGGGAAAGAGAGACTTTTGGATGTTAATATGCTGAGAGGTGCAACTGGAGGGATGTCTGATCATTATCTTGTGGAGGTTAAGGTGTAGATTTGTATGGGTTTTCAGAAAAGAAGAGTGAATGTTGGGGTGAAAAGGGTGGTGAGATTAAGTGAGCTTGGGAACGGGATTTGTGTGAGGAAGTACCAGGAGAGACTGAGTACAGAATGGGAAAAGGTGAGAACAATGGAAGTAAGGGGAGTGGGGGAGGAATGGGATGTATTTAGGGAATCAGTGATGGATTGCGCAAAAGATGATTGTGGCATAAGAAGCGTTAGAGGTGGGTTGATTAGAAAGGGTAGTGAGTGGTGGGATGAAGAAGTAAGATTATTAGCGAAAGAGAAGAGAGAGGCATTTGAACGATTTTTGCAGGGAAAAAATGCAATTGAGTGGGAGATGTATAAAAGAAAGAGACAGGAGGTCAAGAGAAAGGTGCAAGAGGTGGAAAAGAGGGCAAATGAGAGTTTGGGTGAAAGAGTATCATTAAATTTTAGGGAGAAGAAAAAGATGTTCTGGAAGGAGGTAAATAAAGTGCGTAAGACAAGGGAGCAAATGGGAACTTCAGTGAAGGGCGCTAATGGGAAGGTGATAACAAGTAGTGGTGATGTGAGAAGGAGATGGGTGAGTATTTTGAAGGTTTGTTGAATGTGTTTGATGACAGAGTGGCAGATATAGGGTGTCGTGGTCGAGGTGCTGTGCAAAGTGAGAGGGTTAGGGAAAATGATTTGGTAAACAGAGAAGAGGTAGTAAAAGCTTTGAGGAAGATGAAAGTTGGCAAGGCAGCAGGTTTGGATGGTATTGCAGTGGAATTTATTAAAAAAGGGGGTGACTGTATTGTTGACTGGTTGGTAAGGTTATTTAATGTATATATGACTCATGGTGAGGTGCCTGAGGATTGGCGGAATGCGTGCATAGTGCCATTGTACAAAGGTAAAGGGAATAAGAGTGAGTGCTCAAATTACAGATATATAAGTTTTTGAGTATTCCTCTTAAATTATATGGGAGGGTATTGATTGAGAGGGCAAAGGTATGTACAGAGAATCAGATTGGGGAAGAGCAGTTTGGTTTCAGAAGTGGTAGAGGATGTGTGGATCAGGTGTTTGCTTTGAAGAATGTATGTGAGAAATACTTAGAAAAGCAAATGGATTTGTATGTAGCATTTATGGATCTGGAGAAGGCATATGATAGAGTTGATAGAGATGCTCTGTGGAAGGTATTAAGAATATATGGTGTGGGTGGCAAGTTGTTAGAAGCAGTGAAATTTTTTAATCGAGGATGTAAGGCATGTGAACGTGTAGGAAGAGAGGAAAGTGATTGGTTCTCAGTGAATGTAGGTTTGCGGCAGGGGTGTTTGATGTCTCCATGGTTGTTTAAATTTGTTTATGGATGGGGTTGTTTGGGAGGTGAATGCAAGAGTTTTGGAAAGAGGGGCAAGAATGAAGCCTGTTGTGGATGAGAGAGCTTGGGAAGTGAGTCAGGTGTTGTTTGCAGATGATACAGCGCTGGTGGCTGATTCATGTGAGAAACTGCAGAAGCTGGTGACTGAAGTTTGAGTAAAGTGTGTGAAAGAAGAAAGTTAAGAGTAAATGTGAATAAGATTCAAGGTTATTAGGTACAGTGGGTGAGGGTCAAGTCAATTGGGAGGTAAGTTTGAATGGAGAAAACTGGAGGAAGTAATAGTCTTTTAGATATCTGGGAGTGGACTGCAAGCGGATGGAACATGGAAGTGGAGAAGTGAATCATAGGGTGGGGAGGGGGTCGAAAATCTGGGA
>NC_092291.1:140836-176789 GCF_036320965.1 Panulirus ornatus | reverse complement strand
ATATATATATATATATATATATATATATATATATATATATATATATATATATATATATATATATATATATATATGAACGGGACAAGAATCAAATGACTTGTTTAATCACGGTAAAAACTGTGATCATTATAAAGACTGGAGTATTGCCATCTCATTTATTAAATCAAGTTCTATTACCACGAGAAATATGATTGAGTCTTCCATTATTTGATACACAAAGAATTATAATCTTTATATTAGTTATGGTCTATACAAATTAGATAACTTTATTGATGATAAAATTTTTAAAACGATGTTTTAGAACGCTAGTTTTCTGTCTTGGATAACCGCATGATGTGATTATTACACGAAAGTGCACTTGGGAACTTATCGTATTTCGTTTTAAACATGGACTCATAAAAGTATCCTTATATATTCATTTATTATACTTTGTCTCTGTCTCCCGCATCTGCGAGATAGCGCAAGGATACAGCCGAAAGAATGACCCAACCAACCCACATTCACATGTATACACATACACGTCTACACACGCACTTATACATGCCTATGCATCTCAACGTATGCATATATATACAAAAACACATGTACATAATTTACACTGTCTCCCCTTATTCATTTCCGTCGCTACCCCGCCACTCAAGAAATGACAACCCCCTTCCCCCGCATGTGCGTGAGGTAGCGTTAGGAAAAAACAACAAAGGTCACATTCTCTCACTCGGTCTCTCGCTGTCATGTATAATGCACCGAAACCATAGCTCCCTTTCCATATCTAGGACCAAGAAAACTTTCTATGTTTTACCCCAGGCGCTTCACATGCCCTGGTTCAATCCATTGACAGCACGTCGACCCCGGTACACCACACCATTCCAATTCACTCTATTACTTCCAAGCCTTTCACCCTGATGCGTGTTCAGGCCTCGACCACTCAAAATCTTTTTCACTCCATCTTTACACCTCCAATTTGATCTCCCACTTCTCATTGTTCCCTCCACCTATGAGACATATATCCTCTTTGTCAATCTTTCCTTGCTCATTCTCGCCATGTGACCAAACCATTTCAAAACACCCTCTTCTGCTCTCTCAACCACACTCTTTTTACTGCCACACATCTCTTTTACCCTTTCACTATTTACTCCTTCAAACCACCTCACACCACATATTGTCCTCAGACATCTCATTTCCAGCACATCCACCCTCCTCCGCACAACTCTATCCTATAGACCATGCCTTGCAACCATATAACATTGTTGGAATCACTATTCCTTCAAACTTTCCCATTTTTGTTTTTCAAGATAACGTCCTCGACTTCCACACATTTTTCAACGCTCTCAGAACTTTCGCCCCCTTCCCCACACTATAATTCACTTCCGCTTCCATGGTTCCATCCGCTGCCAGATCCACTCCTAGATATCTAAAACACTTCACTTCCTCCAGTTTTTCTCCATTCATACTTTCCTCCCAGTTAACTTGTCTCTCAACCCTGCTGTACCTAATAACCTTGCTCTTATTCACATTTACTCTTAGCTTTCTTCTTTCACACACACACACACACACACACACACACACACACACACACACACACACACACACACACACACACACACACACACACATACACACACACAGACACACACACACACACACACACACACACACACATATGTATCTGCAGTTTCTCACCAGAATCAGCAACCAGCACTGTATCATCAGCGAACAACAGCTGACTCACTTCCTAAGCTGTCTCATCCACAACAGAATGCATACTTGCCCCACTTTCCAATCTCTTGCATTCACCTCCCTAACAACCCCATCCATAAACAAATTAACAACCATGGAAATATCTCATACCCTGCCGCAAACCAACATTCACTGAGAATCAATCACTTTTCTCTCTTCCTACACGTACACATGCCTTACATCCTCGATAAAAACTTTTCACTGCTTTTAATAACTTACCTACCACACCATACATCCTTAATACCTTCCACATCAGAGCATCTCTATCAACTCTATCATATGCCTTCTCCGGATCCATAAATGCTACATAGAAATCCATTTCCTTTTCTAATTATATCACATACATTCTTCAAGGCAAACACTTCACCCACACTTCCTGTACCACTTCTGAAACCACACTGCTCTTCCTCAATCTGATGCTCTCAATCAATATCCTCCTGTATAATTTCCTAGGAATACTTAACAAACTTATACCTTGGTAATTTGAACACTCACTTTTATCCACGTTGCCTTAGTACAATGGCACAATGCAAGAATTTCGCTAATCCCTAGGCACCACACCATAAGTCATACATACATTAAATAGCCTTACGAAAAAGTCAACAATACAGTCATCCTCTTTTTTGATAAATTCCGGTGCAATACCATCCAAACCCACTCCCTTGCCAGCTTTTATCTTTCGCAAAGCTTTTACTTCCTCTTCTCTGTTCACCAAATCATTTTCCCTAACCCCGTCACTTTGCACACCACCTCGACCTAAACACCCTATATCTGCCACTCTATCATCAAACACAATCAACAAACCTTCAAAATACGCACTCCGTCTCCTTCTCACATCACCACTACTTGTTATCACTTCCCCATTTGCCCCTTTCACTGATGTTCCAATTTGTTCCCCTGTGTTTCGCACTATATTTACCTCCTTCCTAAACATCTTTTTATTTTCCGTAAAATTCAATGATACTCTCACACCCCAACTCTCATTTGCCCTCTTTTTCACCTCTTGCACCTTTCTCTTGACCTCCTACCTCTTTCTTTTATACATCTCCCACGCAAAAATCGTCCAAATGCCTTTCTCTTCTTCACAAATACTCTTACTTCTTCATCCCACCACTCACTTTCCTTTCTAATCTGTCCACCTCTCACGCTTCTCAGGCCACAAGCATCTTTTGCGCAAGATATCACTGCTTCCGTAAATACATCCCATTCCTCCTCCACTCCCTTTACGTCCTTTGATCTCACCATTTTCCATTCTGTACTCAGTCTCTCCTGGAACTTCCTCACACAAGTCTCCTTCCCAAGCTCACTTAATCCCACCACTCTCTTCACCCCAACATTCTCTCTTATTTTCTGAGAACCTCTACAAATATTCATCTTCGCATACATTAGATAATGATCAGACATCCCTCCAGTTGCATCTCTCAGCACATTAACATCCAAAAGTCTCTCTTTCGCACGCCTATCAATTCACACGTAATCCAATAACGGTCTCTTGACCATCTCTCCTACTTACATACGTATACTTATGTATATCTCTCTTTTTAAACTATTCTTCATGCGACATTATTACCAACCTGTCTGCGCCTAAATTTAACTATAAGAAATCAGACTGGGTGTCATTTACAAGTCAAGCCGTCCTTGATATATCCGGTGGTGACATTGATGCAAAAGTCCTCAAGGCTTACCTCCACCATACTGAAGGCTGCTGAGAACTCTATACCTAAGGTTTCTACAATTTCCACAAAGCATAGAGTTCCTTGGTGGACACCAGATTGCCGATACAGGATTCTCGACAAAGAGCCTTCAGATAATAACTTTGTTGCATACAAACGTGCGAGGGCTCTGGCAAGAAATATCAAACAAGCCAAACGAGACTCCTGCGCGGCTTTGTCTCTACCGTGAACAAGGACACACCAATAAGTCAGGTCTGGTCCACAATTAATAAGATAAAGAGAAAATACAAGCCACCACTTCCTCCTCAAAACCTCCACCAAGATCAAATAATCGACGACCCGGTGGACATTACCAAGACACTCGCCAGGAGATCCTCAGAAACAAGCAGCTCGGTCAATTACGTCCCGCGCTTCCTACACCACAAGCGACAGGTCGAGCTGAAGTTACCAGACTTTGCCACAGAAGATTCTTTTGATTACAACCAAACGTTCACCATGACAGAATTGCTTCTTGCCCTGAAATCCTGTAAAGGTTCGAGCGCGGGACCCAGCGGGATCACTCACGGGATGATCCAGCACCTTAGTCAGGCTAACCTGACTAAGTTGTTAGCATTGTACAATGAGCTTTGGACGTCTCGAACGTTTCCAAACTCATGGCACTTTGCGCACGTCATCTCCATCCCAAAAGGCTCCAGGACGCCTTACGAATACAAATTCGTTTCGACCTATTGCGCTCACGAGCTGCATTTCTAAGGTCATGGAGAGAATGGTTAACAGAAGGCTACTTTTTTTGTTAGAATCGAAGGTATTATTGAATGATCAAAAGTGTGCTCTCCGTCATAACAGAGGCACATTGGATCATTAGATACACCTAGAACATTCTGTCCTAAAGTCAATCAGTAAAGTGCGTTTTTTTTTTTTGCCGTATTTTCAGATTTAGAAAAAGCCTTTGACATGACATGGCGAAACGGAATTTTAAGCAAACTTTATGCTTTTGATTTAAGAGGTTATTTGCCCATACTTATTAAAAGCTTTTTAAACAATAGAACTTTTGCTGTGAAACTTGCAGAACTCTGTGTCACATCGGACACATTTTTCCAAGAGAATGGGGTGCCGCAAGGTAGCGTTCTTAGCCCAACATTATCTAATATTATGATTAATGATATTCTGTCTCCAACTTCCGTCCCGCGAGATCTTAAATACTCGCTTTATGCTGATGATTGTGCGCTATGGCACTCTTCGCCTAGTGCACAGTTTTCGGCTGAGCGGGTTCAAACTGCGCTTGAGTCCGCTCATCGTTGGGCGCTACAGTGGGGATATAAGTTCTCACCTAACAAAAGTATCGCGGTTGTCTTCACCCGAAAAATTAATATCCCGAATTTGCATTTAACGTTAGACAACAACCCGATCCCGTTTCGAAATACAGTTAAATTCCTAGGCTTCAATTTTGATAAAAGACTAAATTGGAAAAGTCATGTCGACTATCTAGTAACAAATTGCAGTAAAAGACTAAATATTCTTAAATGCCTTTCGGGTTCCTTCTGGGGTGAAGACAGAAAATCTTTATTAATGGTTTATAAGTCCCTAATTAGATTTAAATTAGACAATGGCTCTCAGGTGTATGCTTCGGCGAGCGAGTATACCCTGAGGAGGTTGGATGTGGTACAGAATGAATGTTTGCGAATGTTCCTTGGAGCCCTAACCTGTACCAGAGTTCCACGATTGGAAGTTGAGTCCCATGTACCTCCTCTCCCACTAAGACGTGAGATCCTGTCGTGGCAAAGCGGTATTCTGATGACCCGGAGGAACAATACAACTGCCTGTCGCCTCATTCTGGAATGTTCACAGCTCGTCAACAGAGGCGTCAGGCCCCTGGCCGTCAGAATACACTTCCTCAGTGAGAACTCCGGTATGAAAGTGAATGAAGTGGACTCGCTGGTTAAGAATTCCCTACCCCCTTGGGTGGGTTCCAAAACTAACATCAAGACGAGCTGGCTACCAGCCAAAAATGCACACACATCGGAGGGCGAGGTACACCAACGTTTTCGTCAGGTCATCATTGATCACTTATCTTATGTTCACTTCTACACTGATGGCTCCAAGACGGATGAATGTGTGGGTGTAAGTGTGTGGTCGATGGAGTGTGCACTCAGATACCGCTTGCCGAACCGTACATCTGTATTTTGCGCTAAATTGTTTGCCAATAAGAATAATAATAGTCCTGATCTTATGCTATAAGCAACATATCATATATATATATATATATATATATATATATATATATATATATATATATATATATATATATATATATATATATATATATATATATATATATATATACATATATATATATATATATATATATATATATATATATATATATATATATATATATATATATATATATATATATATATATATATATATATATATATATATATATATATATATATATATATATATATATATATATATATATATATATATATATATATATATATATATATATATATATATATATATATATATATATATATATATATATATCTATATATATATATATATATATATATATATTTTTTTTTTTTATACTTTGTCGCTGTCTCCCGCGTTTGCGAGGTAGCGCAAGGAAACAGACGAAAGAAATGGCCCAACCCACCCCCCCATACACATGTATATACATACGTCCACACACGCAAATATACATACCTACACAGCTTTCCATGGTTTTCCCCAGACGCTTCACATGCCTTGATTCAATCCACTGACAGCACGTCAACCCCGGTATACCACATCGCTCCAATTCACTCTATTCCTTGCCCTCCTTTCACCCTCCTGCATGTTCAGGCCCCGATCACACAAAATCTTTTTCACTCCATCTTTCCACCTCCAATTTGGTCTCCCTCTTCTCCTCGTTCCCTCCACCTCTGACACATATATCCTCTTGGTCAACTTTTCCTCACTCATTCTCTCCATGTGCCCAAACCACTTCAAAACCCCCTCTTCTGCTCTCTCAACCACGCTCTTTTTATTTCCACACATCTCTCTTACCCTTACGTTACTCACTCGATCAAACCACCTCACACCACACATTGTCCTCAAACATCTCATTTCCAGCACATCCATCCTCCTGCGCACAACTCTATCCATAGCCCACGCCTCGCAACCATACAACATTGTTGGAACCACTATTCCTTCAAACATACCCATTTTTGCTTTCCGAGATAATGTTCTCGACTTCCACACATTCTTCAAGGCCCCCAGAATTTTCGCCCCCTCCCCCACCCTATGATCCACTTCCGCTTCCATGGTTCCATCCGCTGCCAGATCCACTCCCAGATATCTAAAACACTTCACTTCCTCCAGTTTTTCTCCATTCAAACTCACCTCCCAATTGACTTGACCCTCAACCCTACTGTACCTAATAACCTTGCTCTTATTCACATTTACTCTTAACTTTCTTCTTCCACACACTTTACCAAACTCAGTCACCAGCTTCTGCAGTTTCTCACATGAATCAGCCACCAGCGCTGTATCATCAGCGAACAACAACTGACTCACTTCCCAAGCTCTCTCATCCCCAACAGACTTCATACTTGCCCCTCTTTCCAAAACTCTTGCATTTACCTCACTAACAACCCCATCCATAAACAAATTAAACAACCATGGAGACATCACACACCCCTGCCGCAAACCTACATTCACTGAGAACCAATCCCTTTCCTCTCTTCCTACACGTACACATGCCTTACATCCTCGATAAAAACTTTTCACTGCTTCTAACAACTTTCCTCCCACACCATATATTCTTAATACCTTCCACAGAGCATCTCTATCAACTCTATCATATGCCTTCTCCAGATCCATAAATGCTACATACAAATCCATTTGCTTTTCTAAGTATTTCTCACATACATTCTTCAAAGCAAACACCTGATCCACACATCCTCTACCACTTCTGAAACCACACTGCTCTTCCCCAATCTGATGCTCTGTACATGCCTTCACCCTCTCAATCAATACCCTCCCATATAATTTACCAGGAATACTCAACAAACTTATACCTCTGTAATTTGAGCACTCACTCTTATCCCCTTTGCCTTTGTACAATGGCACTATGCACGCATTCCGCCAATCCTCAGGCACCTCACCATGAGTCATACATACATTAAATAACCTTACCAACCAGTCAACAATACAGTCACCCCCTTTTTTAATAAATTCCACTGCAATACCATCCAAACCTGCTGCCTTGCCGGCTTTCATCTTCCGCAAAGCTTTCACTACCTCTTCTCTGTTTACCAAATCATTTTCCCTAACCCTCTCACTTTGCACACCACCTCGACCAAAACACCCTATATCTGCCACTCTATCATCAAACACATTCAACAAACCTTCAAAATACTCACTCCATCTCCTTCTCACATCACCACTACTTGTTATCACCTCCCCATTTGCGCCCTTCACTGAAGTTCCCATTTGCTCCCTTGTCTTACGCACTTTATTTACCTCCTTCCAGAACATCTTTTTATTCTCCCTAAAATTTAATGATACTCTCTCACCCCAACCCTCATTTGCCCTTTTTTTCACCTCTTGCACCTTTCTCTTGACCTCCTGTCTCCTTCTTTTATACATCTCCCACTCAATATCATTTTTTCCCTGCAAAAATCGTCCAAATGCCTCTCTCTTCTCTTTCACTAATACTCTTACTTCTTCATCCCACCACTCACTACCCTTTCTAATCAACCCACCTCCCACTCTTCTCATGCCACAAATGTTTCGTTTAATGAAAGTTGTTTGAAACTTTTAGTTTAAATTATGTAGTGAGCACACACACACACACACACACACACACACACACACACACACACACATATATATATATATATATATATATATATATATATATATATATATATATATATATATATATATATATATATATATATATATATATATATATATATATATATATATACATATATATATATATACATACATATATATATATACATATATATATATATATATATATATATATATATATATATATATATATATATATATATATATATATATATATATATATATATATATATATATATATATATATATATATATATATATATATATATATATATATATGTGTGTGTGTGTGTGTGTGTGTGTGTGTGTGTGCTCACTACATAATTTAAACTAAAAGTTTCAAACAACTTTCATTAAACGAAACATTTGTTATAAGAACAATTGATAAAAAGTTAATGATAAACAGCAGACTGACACGTATCTACATGATCTCTTATCAGGATTATATTCCTTCAAAATTTCGCTTTAAGTTCACGTAATATTAATTTGCTATCCAGGATATATTTTATTCAGTAAAATAATTTGCTATACAAAAACATCATAATATTAAGTTGGGATTTTTGATATAGATTATATTTTCTTTGATTCGTATTTTATTCTTTTACATTTTCATTTAATATAATTGACGTTATAAAGGCGTTATAATACTCTAGCAATGACCTAAATTTCAGTGTGACAGTTGATTCAAAATTATAACTTCATAAGTTGCCCAGCCGTATGATAATGGTTTCCTTAATGACTGAAAATAATTATTTAGACTTCTGTTTTATTATCGATAATGATAATTTACATTATTTACAAGGTCACACTTGAAAAAGGATTAATATTCCAGATAACTGAGAGGCGATTACTGAGAAACTGATATGAGACAATAACCAGAGCTGCTGGTGGATGACTGTCCTTCCTTATTGTTTTGGAAAATGGATATAGTTGGGTAAAAATATACAATAATATAAGAAATGAGATATAAAGAAATTGGAAATATTTGAGGCTAACTATACATTTGTTTCTCTTATCACGGAGTAACTACTTCAATTGATCAATGAGAAAAATGAACTATTATTATCGCTGTATTTGGTGTATAACACGATAGCTTGTTATTTACAGTTACTGTATCATTGTGTAACACTGTTGTATTTTGTGTACATTTTACTGATAAAGTGTTTAGTATAGTAAGGGGAAGACAGGGATTTGTATGATTACCATTTATTTATAATTTTTGTGTTACGGGGAGAGAGTTTAACACTCGTGTTGCCCGTCTCTTAACCTTGTATGTTTGTACCAGATTTATACTGCTGTTTACACACACACACACACACACACACACACACACACACACACACACGGGCCTCCGTTGTGTAGTGGATAGTGTTGCTGACCATGAGTCGTCACGGATCGGCACGGTTTCGAATCCTGGGAGTCTCTGTTCGTGTACATCCAACCCAGGTGTTCATCCTTCCCTTTGGGGTTGGTGTGTGTGTGTGTGTGTGTGTGTGTGTGTGTGCAGTTTTCCCAGGTAGTGATGTCACAAAATCCAATCAATTTAGCTCAATGGCGACATCTGGCACCTTGCCCAACTAGAGGGATTTCTCCTTGTATTTTATGAAGTGAAGGACAATTGATCGAAATGATACTAAATATATATTAGTTATTGTTTGAGTGAAGAATATAACCGTAATCACCAAGCAAAATACTTCGCATTTTAAAGACCAAAATATTGGGAAACGAAGCATTATGACACGAAATTATCGCTCACAGAGGGGGAGAGAGCGGCGGGCGGGCGGGCGGGCGGTGTTGCCAGTTTTGAATATTAGTGATCATTACACGTTATGAATAATCCTTCTGTGAATAACATATGTCCTGCAAATGGGATTCTGCGGTTGTGAAAAACAATGAAAACTTATTACATCACGTTTTTTATATATGGGAAAACTTAAGAGAGGCAAATATATGTGAAAATCTTGTGGCAACGTTGCCAAACCAACTCAGTAAAGTCATAGATGTTAGAGAAGGCTACACTAAATATTAGTTGTGTGACGTATTGTTTTGTTTTATTATCCCAATGTTTGACGTGAGTATAATAGTAATAATATTATCATTATATAATATTAGTATATTATATATCATATAGAATTATTATATTATATATTACAATGATATCATTATATTGTATATTTTTTCTTTCCAGAATAACATAACATTTTGCTGGTGATTTTGGAAGCATCTAAAATGAGCGGGTCACCTGTAAGTGTGGGGTTATAAATGTTTGGACAATGTTTCAGTGGAGCATGATCAATGTGGTGTACCAGTTCACCTGCTGGTCCATCATAGGTGCACATCCATCCCCAGAATGCCCTGGTCACTCACCCACTAGACTCCCTCTCGCTGAGTCATGTGTTGAGGCAGGAGGTATCTGGTCTTCCTTGTCCTCCACCACTGTCTTGACCCCGCCCGCTCCTACACATGTAAAGGTCTTTTCCTCAGTGAATATTACCGAATTCTAGTAGTGGAGGTCAGTCAAGTGCTGAATGTTCTAAAGCTAAGCCTAAACGAGCGTCCATATTTGAATGGGTCAGTCTGACCTTTGTGGGTGGAAGATAAGAGTGAATGTTGTTATCCACATGACGTGGTCAGCAGCTGGTGCCAGGTCAGTGATGATGATGATGATGATGATGATGATGATGATGATGATGATGGCAGCAGCAGCAGCAGCGTCCTCCTCCTCCTCCTCCTCCTCCTCCTGACGAGTGCTGGCTGAGTCTTGGTCGTCCGTCGTCCACTGTGTGTCTGCTCCACACAGACAGCCATCGCTCGTTCCACTGTTTATCTCTGGGTAAACAGGTGGCAGACACACACTTATTTTCTATACTTAACTCTAACGTCCTCCTGTCTCTTATCTACGTATCCTACCACGCTCTACCTTTCCTACCATGGTCTGCTATATGTCTGCCAGGATTGTCTGCGTTTCCTAGGAGGATCTACGTTGCCCAGAAGGATCTACGTTGTGTAGGATGATGAATGTTTCCCAAGATGTAAATTTCCGAGAATGATTAGGTTTCCTAGGATAATGTACGTTTCCCAGTAGGATGTATGTTTCCCAGGATAGGTTTCATTTCCCAGGATGATCTACGTTTCCTGGGATAATCTAAGTTTCTCAAGTAGTCTACATATCCTAGGATGATCTACATTTCCTATGATAATCTAAGTTTCCCAGGTGGTCTAATTTCCTAGGATGGTCTGCGTTATAAGGATGGTGTATGTTTCCCAGGATGGTGTATACTTCCCAGAATTATCTAAATATCCCAGGATGATGTATGTTTCGTAGTATAGTGTACGTTTCTCAGGATGGTCCAGACTTCCCAGGATGACCTACGTTTCCTAGGATAGTGTACGTTTTCCAGGATGGTCTAGATTTCCCTGGATGATCTACGTTTCCCAGGATAGTGTACGTTTCCCAGGATGGTATAGATTTTCCAGCATGGCCAAGAATTCCCAGAATGACATACGTTTCCTAGGATAGTGCAGATTTCCCAGGATGAACTACGTTTCCCAGGGTGGTCTAAATTTCCCAGGATGGTCATGATTTCCCAGGATGATCTACTTTTCCCTGGGTGGTCTAGATTTCCCAGGACGGTCATGATTTGACAGAATAATCTACGTTTCCTAGGATAGTCTCCGTTTCCCAAGATAGCCTACATGATATCCTAGATGGTTTACGTTTCCCAGGATAGTCTAGATTTCCCAGGATGATGTAGATTTCCCAAGGATGGCTAGATTTCCCAGGGTATTCTACTTTTCCCAGGATATTCAGCGTTTCCCAGGATAACCAATACTTCCTTGGATGGTTTAGGTACCTTAGGATGGCCAATATTTCCTAGTCTAGTCTACGATTTCGAGAATATCCTACATTTCCCAAGATGATTTATGTTTTCTTGGACGATGTAGGTTTCCCAGAATGGTCTACGTTTCCCAGGACAATATACGTTTCCCAGGAAGATCTACATTTCCTAGGATGATCTACGTTTCTCAGGATGGTCTACATTTCCTACAATGGTATATGTTTTCCAGGACGATATACGCTTGATAGGATGACCTGTGATTTATAAGATGGTGTATGTCCCATAGGATGGTATACTTTTCCCAGGAAACATACGTTTCCAAGGTTAGCTTATGTTTCCCAGGATGGCCAAGATTTCCAAGGATGACCTACGTTTCCTTCGATCATCGACGTGTCCAAGGATGTCCTATGTTTCCCAGGATGGTATAGATTACTCAGGTTGGTCAAGGTTTCCTAGGATGATCTGCGTTTCCCAGGATGATCTACGTTTCTCAGGATGAACAATGTTTCCTATAATGGCTTCCGTGCTAGAATAATCTAGGTTTCCCATGATCTCAAAGTATTCTAGGACTGCCTACTTTTCCCAGAACAGAATGGTCTATGTTTCCCATGATAATCTCCATTTCCCAGGATGGTTTATATATCCTAGGATGGTGTACTTTTCCAAGTATGTTTCACGTTTTCAAGGATTGTTTATGTTTCCCAGGATGGTCCAAGTTTCCTATGATGGTCTTTGTTTCCGAACATGGTATACTATTCCAAGAATGGCCTAAGTTATCTAGGATGGTCTATGTTTCCCAGGATGGTGTAAGTTGCCTAGGATACTATACGTTTTACTGGGATGGTCTACGTTTCCTAGGTTGGTTTACGTGTCCAAGTTGTTTGTTTCCCAAGATGGTCTATGTTTCCCAGAATGATCTGCATTTCCTAGAATGGTGTACGTTTCCTAAGATGGTCTACTTTTCCCAAGATGTTTCCCTTTTCTTAAGATGGTCTACGTTTTTCAAGATGAGTTAGTTCTCTTAGGGGTTTCATGTTTCCTGTGATGGTAAAAGTTTCCTAGGATTGTCCCCACTTTCTAGGATGGTCCACATTTCCTAAGATGGTCTGCAAGGTCTATTTCCTAGAGTGCTCTGTGTGTCCCTGGATTGTCAACGTTTCCCAAGATGGTCCATGTGTTCTAGGTTGGTCTACGTTTCCCAGGAGGTCTTTCTCTTCCTAAGATGGTCTACGTTTCCCAAGATGGCTTACTCGTCCTAGGATGGTCCATGTTTCCCAGGAGGGGGTACAATTCCTAGGATGGTTCACGTTCCTTGAGGTGATCTACGTTTCCCAGGAGGGTGTACGCCTCCTAGGATGGTTCACGTTCGTACATAGAGAAGTTAACATACAGGAAATATTACCATTACTTTCCACTGTAAATACTACAGTTTACAAAGACGTAACTTTCTACTGTAAATACTACAGTTTACAAAGACGTAGAACAAGAACCGAGGGAATGTATTGATAATGACAAACGTATGTTCCTTTCTTGTAGTAGTCATCGTACACCCGCCATTACATCCCCAGTTTTCTTATTTTCATTTTCTTTTATTAATTTTTCTGATGCTTTCGTGGGCAGGTGTGTGTGTGTGTGTGTGTGTGTGTGTGTGTGTGTGTGGTGGCGGACGTAAGAGAAGGTGTCTAGTTACATTGCTTAGTGTCACACACATTACCACGTGGCGCCACCTGTATAAGACCCTATAATATACTACATTGATGGTAGTGATGTATGTATGTACAGACCCGCCTGCTTGCTCTCTCTTATTATTGATCAACTATCATACTACACCAAGCCTTACCAAACTACCGGCAAATTACCACACTGGGATAATATGAGGTTTTCAGTGGGTGATTGTGAACTGTGGAAACCAAGGTGGGTGATCACACAACATGGAAATATGCAGTTATACACTTACTAGGATGATCTACGTTTACTAGGACGGTCTACCTCTCCCAGGATGATGGCATACGTCTCACAGGATGGTCTCTGTGCCCCAGGATGGTCTATATTTCCTTGGATGGTCTGCGTTCCCCAAAATGGTATACGTCTCACAGGGTGGTCTCTGTTTCTTGTGATTGTCTTCACTTCGTGGATGGTCTATGTTTTTCCTAATGGTCCTCTTTTATAAGGATGGTCGACTTTCTCAGGATGGTCCTCGCTTTGTAGAATGTTCTACGTTTCCCAGGTTGGTCTCATTTCCTAGGATGGTTTACGTTCTCTGGATGGTTAACGTTTCTAAGGTCTACCTTTACCACAATTGTCTACATTTCCCAGGACGGTCTATGATTCCCAGGATGGTCTACGTATATCAGGATGGTCTACTTTTCCTAGGATTGCATACATTTCCAAGGTTGGTCCACATTTCAAGGAAAACCTTCTCTTCCTAGGATGGTCCGTCATTCGTAGGATGGTAAATTATCATTATCGACAATAAAACAGAAGTTCAAATAATTTCTTTCAGGAAATCATTAAGGAAACCATTATCATATGGCTGGGCAACTTATGAAGTTATAATTTTGAATCAACTGTCACACTACAATTTCAGTATAGTGCTAGATTATTGTAAGTACTTTATACTATCAATTATATAATATAAAAATACACAAATATATAATATGAATTAAAAGAAACAATAGTTACTTAGAGAATCCTAACTTAATATTGTGACATTTTTGTCTTGTCATTAGTTTAACTGAATATATTACATCCTGGATAATAGATGATATTCTTTTCTTACTTAGAAATTTTGAAGGAATATAATCCTGATAAGAGATCATGCAGACACTTTTCTGTCTGCTGTTTATGAATGAATATTTACCAATTGTTCTTATATGAAATGTGATTCGTTTCATGAAAATTGTTTGAAAAAAGTTTATTTTCCATTATCCAGTAAGCACACACACACACACAAATATATATATATATATATATATATATATATATATATATATATATATATATATATATATATATATATATTTTTAAACTATTCGCCATTTCCCGCGTTAGCGAGGTAGCGTTAAAAACAGAGGACTGGGCCTTTTTTGGAATACCCAAACCTGGCCACCTCTGTTCCTTCTTTTGGAAAATTAAAAATAAGAGGAGAGGATTTCCAGCCCCCCGCTCTCTCCCCTTTTAGTCGCCTTCTACGACACGCAAGGAATACGTGGGAAGTATTCTTAATCCCCTATCCCCAGGGATATATATATATATATGTATATATATATATATATATATATATATATATATATATATATATATATATATATATATATATATATATATATATATATATATATGTATATATATATATATACATATATATATATATATATATATATATATATATATATATATATATATATATATATATATATATATATATATATATATATATGTATATATATATATATACATATATATATATATATATATATATATATATATATATATATATATATATATATATATATATATATATATATATATATATATATATATATATATATATATATATATATATATATATATATATATATATATATATATATATATATGTATACATATATATATATATATATATATATATATATATATATATATATATATATATATATATATATATATATATATATATATATAATATATTTTCTTTCTTTCTTTTAAACTATTCGCCATTTCCCGCATTAGCGATGTAGCGTTAAGAACAGAGGACTGGGCCTTTTTTGGAATATCCTCACCTGGCCCCCTATGTTCCTTCTTTTGGAAAATTAAAAGAAAAAAAAAAACGAGAGGGGAGGATTTCCAGCCCCCCGCTCCCTCCCCTTTTAGTCGCCTTCTACGACACGCACGGTATACGTGGGAAGTATTCTTAATTCCCTATCCCCAGGGATAATATATATATATATCTTTCTTTCTTTCTTTTCTTTCATACTATTCGCCATTTCCCGCATTAGCGAGGTAGCGTTGAGAACAGAGGACTGGGCCATTGAGGGAATATCCTCACCTGGGCCCCTTCTCTGTTCCCTCTTTTGGAAAATTAAAAAAAAAAGTGAGAGGGGAGGATTTCCAGCCCCCGCTCCCTCCCCTTTTATTCGCCTTCTACGACACGCAGGGAATACGTGGGAAGTATTCTTTCTCCCCTATATATATATATATATATATATATATATATATATATATATATATATATATATATATATATATATAATATACAAACAAACCTCCAACAGCCAGGATCGAACCCGGGACCACTATGCAAGAGGCGGAATGCTAACCGGAAGGCTATGGGCTCGATCCTGGCTGTTGGAGGATTGTATATATATATATATATATATATATATATATATATATATATATATATATATATATATTTTTTTTTTTTTTTTTTGCTTTGTCGCTGTCTCCCGCGTTTGCGAGGTAGCGCAAGGAAACAGACGAAAGAAATGGCCCAACCCCCCCCCCCATACACATGTATATACATACGTCCACACACGCAAATATACATACCTACACAGTTTTCCATGGTTTACTCCAGACGCTTCACATGCCTTAATTCAATCCACTGACAGCACGTCAACCCCGGTATACCACATCGCTCCAATTCACTCTATTCCTTGCCCTCCTTTCACCCTCCTGCATGTTCAGGCCCCGATCACACAAAATCTTTTTCACTCCATCTTTTCACCTCCAATTTGGTCTCCCTCTTCTCCTCGTTCCCTCCACCTCCGACACATATATTCTCTTGGTCAATCTTTCCTCACTCATTCTCTCCATGTGCCCGGCAAGTTGTTAGAAGCAGTGAAAAGTTTTTATCGAGGATGTAAGGCATGTGCACGTGTAGGAAGAGAGGAAAGTGATTGGTTCTCAGTGAATGTAGGTTTGCGGCAGGGGTGTGTGATGTCTCCATGGTTGTTTAATTTGTTTATGGATGGGGTTGTTAGGGAGGCGAATGCAAGAGTTTTCGAAAGAGGGGCAAGTATGAAGTCTGTTGGGGATGAGAGAGCTTGGGAAGTGAGTCAGTTCTTGTTCGCTGATGATACAGCGCTGGTGGCTGATTCATGTGAAAAACTGCAGAAGCTGGTGACTGAGTTTGGTAAAGTGTGTGAAAGAAGAAAGTTAAAAGTAAATGTGAATAAGAGCAAGGTTATTAGGTACCGTAGGGTTGAGGGTCAAGTCAATTGGGAGGTGAGTTTGAATGGAGAAAAACTGGTGGAAGTGAAGTGTTTTAGATATCTGGGAGTGGATCTGGCAGCGGATGTAACCATGGAAGCGGAAGTGGATCATAGGGTGGGGGAGGGGGCGAAAATTCTGGGAGCCTTGAAGAATGTGTGGAAGTCGAGAACATTATCTCGGAAAGCATAAATGGGTATGTTTGAAGGAATAGTGGTTCCAACAATGTTGTATGGTTGCGAGGCGTGGGCTATGGATAGAGTTGTGCGCAGGAGGATGGATGTGCTGGAAATGAGATGTTTGAGGACAATGTGTGGTGTGAGGTGGTTTGATCGAGTAAGTAACGTAAGGGTAAGAGAGATGTGTGGAAATAAAAAGAGCGTGGTTGAGAGAGCAGAAGAGGGTGTTTTGATACATATATATATATATATATATATATATATATATATATATATATATATATATATATATATATATATATATATATATATATGTGTGTGTGTGTGTGTGTGTGTGTGTGTGTGCGTGTGTGTTTATGTGTGTGATTACTGGATAATCGAAAATAAACTTTTTTCAAACAATTTTCATGAAACGAATCACATTTCATATAAGAACAATTGGTAAATATTCATTCATAAACAGCAGACAGAAAAGTGTCTGCATGATCTCTTATCAGGATTATATTCCTTCAAAATTTCTTAGATGACAGTACCTTAACGTTCATTATCCAGGATGTAATATATTCAGTTCAAATAATGATTATACACAAATATCACAATATTAAGTTAGTATTTTGTAAGTAACTATTATTTCTTTTAATTGATATTATATATTTGTGTATTTTTATAGTATATAATTGATAGTATAAAGTACTTACAATAATCTAGCACTATACTGAAATTGTCGTGTGACAGTTGATTCAAAATTATAACTTCATAAGTTGCCCAGCCATATGATAATGGTTTCCTTAATGACTTCCTGAAAGAAATTATTTGAACTTCTGTTTTATTGTCGATAATGATAACTTACCATCCTACGAATGACGGACCATCCTAGGAAGAGAAGGTTTTCCTTGAAATGTGGACCAACCTTGGAAATGTATACAATCCTAGGAAAAGTAGACCATCCTGATATACGTAGACCATCCTGGGAATCGTAGACCTTCCTGCGAAATGTAGACAATTGTGGTAAAGGTAGACCTTAGAAACTTTAACCATCCAGAGAACGTAAACCATCCTAGGAAATGAGACCAACCTGGGAAACGAAAAACATTCTAGAAATCGAGGACCATGTTGAGGACCATCCTCTGAAATCTAGGCCATCCTGGGAAACGTACACTATCCTAGGAAACGTAAATCATCCTAGGAAATCTAAACCGTCCTGTGAAACATACACTATACTACGAAACATACATCATCCTGGGATATTTAGATAATTCTAGGAAATATACACCATCCTTATAACGCAGACCATCCTAGGAAATGTAAACCACCTTGGAAACTTAGATCATCATAGGAAATGTAGATCATCCTGGGAAATCTAGAACATCCTGAGAAACGTACACTATACTACGAAACATACATCATCCTGGGATATTTAGATAATTCTGGGAAATATACACCATCCTGGGAAACATACACCATCCTTATAACGCAGACCATCCTAGGAAATTAGACCACCTGGGAAACTTAGATTATAATAGGAAATGTAGATCATCCTAGGATATGTAGACTACTTGATAAACTTAGATTATCCCAGGAAACGTAGATCATCCTGGGAAATGAAGACTATCCTGGGAAACATACATCCTACTGGGAAACGTACATTATCCTAGGAAACCTAATCATTCTGGGAAATTTACATCTTGGGAAACATTCATCATCCTACACAACGTAGATCCTTCTGGGCAACGTAGATCCTCCTAGGAAACGCAGACAATCCTGGCAGACATATAGCAGACCATGGTAGGAAAGGTAGAGCGTGGTAGGATACGTAGATAAGAGACAGGAGGACGTTAGAGTTAAGTATAGAAAATAAGTGTGTGTCTGCCACCTGTTTACCCAGAGATAAACAGTGGAACGAGCGATGGCTGTCTGTGTGGAGCAGACACACAGTGGACGACGGACGACCAAGACTCAGCCAGCACTCGTCAGGAGGAGGAGGAGGAGGAGGAGGAGGAGGAGGACGCTGCTGCTGCTGCTGCCATCATCATCATCATCATCATCATCATCATCATCATCATCATCACTGACCTGGCACCAGCTGCTGACCACGTCATGTGGATAACAACATTCACTCTTATCTTCCACCCACAAAGGTCAGACTGACCCATTCAAATATGGACGCTCGTTTAGGCTTAGCTTTAGAACATTCAGCACTTGACTGACCTCCACTACTAGAATTCGGTAATATTCACTGAGGAAAAGACATTTACATGTGTAGGAGCGGGCGGGGTCAAGACAGTGGTGGAGGACAAGGAAGACCAGATACCTCCTGCCTCAACACATGACTCAGCGAGAGGGAGTCTAGTGGGTGAGTGACCAGGGCATTCTGGGGATGGATGTGCACCTATGATGGACCAGCAGGTGAACTGGTACACCACATTGATCATGCTCCACTGAAACATTGTCCAAACATTTATAACCCCACACTTACAGGTGACCCGCTCATTTTAGATGCTTCCAAAATCACCAGCAAAATGTTATGTTATTCTGGAAAGAAAAAATATACAATATAATGATATCATTGTAATATATAATATAATAACTCTATATGATATATAGTATACTAATATTATATAATGATAATATTATTACTATTATACTCACGTCAAACATTGGGATAATAAAACAAAACAATACGTCACACAACTAATATTTAGTGTAGCCTTCTCTAACATCTATAACTTTACTGAGTTGGTTTGGCAACGTTGCCACAAGATTTTCACATATATTTGCCTCTCTTAAGTTTTCCATTATATGAAAGACGTGATGTAATAAGTTTTCATTGTTTTTCACAACCGCAGAATCCCATTTCCAGGACATATGTTATTCACAGAAGGATTATTCATAACGTGTAATGATCACTAATATTCAAAACTGGCAACACCGCTCGCCCGCCCGCCGCTCTCTCCCCCTCTGTGAGCGATAATTTCGTGTCATAATGCTTCGTTTCCCAATATTTCAGTCTTTAAAATGCGAAGTATTTTGCTTGGTGATTACGGTTATATTCTTCACTCAAACAATAACTAATATATATTTAGTATCATTTCGATCAATTGTCCTTCACTTCATAAAATACAAGGAGAAATGCCTCTAGTTGGGCAAGGTGCCAGATGTCGCCATTGAGATAAATTCATTGGATTTTGTGACATCACTACTTGGGAAAACTGCACACACACACACACACACACCCACACCAGCCCCAAAGGGAGGATGAACACCTGGGTTGGATGTACACGAACAGTGACTCCCAGGATTCGAAACCGTGCCGATCCGATCTCGGGCTGGCCCGTGACGACTCATGGTCAGCAACACTATCCACTACACAACGGAGGCCCGTGTGTGTGTGTGTGTGTGTGTAAACAGCAGTATAAATCTGGTACAAACATACAAGGTTAAGAGACAGGCAACACGAGTGTTAAACTCTCTCCCCGTAACACAAAAATTATAAATAAATGGTAATCATACAAATCCCTGTCTTCCCCTTACTATACTAAACACTTTATCAGTAAAATGTACACAAAATACAACAGTGTTACACAATGATACAGTAACTGTAAATAACAAGCTATCGTGTTATACACCAAATACAGCGATAATAATAGTTCCATTATTCTCATTGATCAATTGAAGTAGTTACTCTATGATAAGAGAAACAAATGTATAGTTAGCCTCAAATGTTTCCAATTTCTTTATATTTCATTTCTTATATTATTGTATATTTTTACCCAACTATATCCATTTTCCAAAACAATAAGGAAGGACAGTCATCCACCAGCAGCTCTGGTTATTGTCTCATATCAGTTTCTCAGTAATCGCCTCTCAGTTATCTGGAATATTAATCCTTTTTCAATTGTGACCTTGTAAATAATGTAAATTATCATTATGGACGATAAGACAGAAGTTCAAATAATTTGTTTCAGTTAGTCATTAAGGAAACCATTATTATTAGGCTGTGCAACTTATGAAGCTATAATATCAATCAAATGTCTCACTAAAATTTAGGATAGTGGTAGATTATTGTAACTGCTATATTACGTCAATCGTATAAAATAAAAATATAAAAGAATAGAATACTAAGTAAAGAAAATATTACTTACTTAAAAATTCCTAATATAGTATTATGATGTTTTGGTATAGTCATTAGTTTAACTGAATAAATTTTATCCTGGTTAAAGAATTCTAATAAGTCGTTTTCGCGAAATTTTGAAGGAATATAATCCTGATAAGAGATCATGTACAGACGTTTCTGTCTGCTGTTTATCATTAGATTTTTATCAATTGTACTTATAAAAAATGTGTTTCGTTTCACGAAAGCTGTATGAAATTTCTAGTTCAAATTAGCCTGTAAGCACAGACAACCACAGATACACACACACACACACACACACACATATATATATATATATATATATATATATATATATTTTTTTTTTTTTTTTTTTTTTTTTTATACTTTGTCGCTGTCTCCCGCGTTTGCGAGGTAGCGCAAGGAAACAGACGAAAGAAATGGCCCCCCCCCCATACACATGTACATACACACGTCCACACACGCAAATATACATACCTACACAGCTTTCCATGGTTTACCCCAGACGCTTCACATGCCTTGCTTCAATCCACTGACAGCACGTCAACCCCTGTATACCACATGACTCCAATTCACTCTATTTCTTGCCCTCCTTTCACCCTCCTGCATGTTCAGGCCCCGATCACACAAAATCTTTTTCACTCCATCTTTCCACCTCCAATTTGGTCTCCCTCTTCTCCTCGTTCCCTCCACCTCCGACACATATATCCTCTTGGTCAATCTCTCCTCACTCATTCTCTCCATGTGCCCAAACCATTTCAAAACACCCTCTTCTGCTCTCTCAACCACGCTCTTTTTATTTCCACACATCTCTCTTACCCTTACGTTACTTACTCGCTCAAACCACCTCACACCACACATTGTCCTCAAACATCTCATTTCCAGCACATCCATCCTCCTGCGCACATCTCTATCCATAGCCCACGCCTCGCAACCATACAGCATTGTTGGTACCACTATTCCTCAAACATACCCATTTTTGCTTTCCGAGATAATGTTCTCGACTTCCACACATTTTTCAAGGCTCCCAAAATTTTCGCCCCCTCCCCCACCCTATGATCCACTTCCGCTTCCATGGTTCCATCCGCTGACAGATCCACTCCCAGATATCTAAAACACTTCACTTCCTCCAGTTTTTCTCCATTCAAACTCACCTCCCAATTGACTTGACCCTCACCCCTACTGTACCTAATAACCTTGCTCTTATTCACATTTACTCTCAACTTTCTTCTTCCACACACTTTACCAAACTCAGTCACCAGCTTCTGCAGTTTCTCACATGAATCAGCCACCAGCGCTGTATCATCAGCGAACAACAATTGACTCACTTCCCAAGCTCTCTCATCCCCAACAGACTTCATACTTGCCCCTCTTTCCAGGACTCTTGCATTTACCTCCTTTACAACCCCATCCATAAACAAATTAAACAACCATGGAGACATCACACACCCCTGCCGCAAACCTACATTCACTGAGAACCAATCACTTTCCTCTCTTCCTACACGTACACATGCCTTACATCCTCGATAAAAACTTTTCACTGCTTCTAACAACTTGTCTCCCACACCATATATTCTTAATACCTTCCACAGAGCATCTCTATCAACTCTATCATATGCCTTCTCCAGATCCATAAATGCTACATACAAATCCCTTTGCTTTTCTAAGTATTTCTCACATACATTCTTCAAAGCATCACTGATTCCCTAAATACATCCCATTCCTCCCCCACTCCCCTTACTTCCATTGTTCTTACCTTTTCCATTCTGTACTCAGCTGTATGAAATTTCTAGTTCAAATTAGCCTGTAAGCACAGACAACCACAGATACACACACACACACACACACACACACATATATATATATATATATATATATATATATATATATATATATATATATATATATATATATATATATATATATATATATATATATATATATATATATGTACATATATATATATATATATATATATATATATATATATATATATATATATATATATATATATATATATATATATATATATATATATATATATATATATATATATATATATACATATATATATATATATATATATATATATATATATATATATATGTGTGTGTGTGTGTGTGTGTGTGTGTATCTGTGGTTGTCTGTGCTTACAGGCTAATTTGAACTAGAAATTTCATACAGCTGAGTACAGAATGGAAAAGGTAAGAACAATGGAAGTAAGGGGAGTGGGGGAGGAATGGGATGTATTTAGGGAATCAGTGATGGATTGCGCAAAAGATGCTTGTGGCATGAGAAGAGTGGGAGGTGGGTTGATTAGAAAGGGTAGTGAGTGGTGGGATGAAGAAGTAAGAGTATTAGTGAAAGAGAAGAGAGAGGCATTTGGACGATTTTTGCAGGGAAAAAATGCAATTGAGTGGGAGATGTATAAAAGAAAGAGACAGGAGGTCAAGAGAAAGGTGCAAGAGGTGAAAAAAAGGGCAAATGAGAGTTGGGGTGAGTGAGTATCATTAAATTTTAGGGAGAATAAAAAGATGTTCTGGAAGGAGGTAAATAAAGTGCGTAAGACAAGGGAGCAAATGGGAACTTCAGTGAAGGGCGCAAATAGGGAGGTGATAACAAGTAGTGGTGATGTGAGAAGGAGATGGAGTGAGTATTTCGAAGGTTTGTTGAATGTGTTTGATGATAGAGTAGCAGATATAGGGTGTTTTGGTCGAGGTGGTGTGCAGAGTGAGAGGGTTAGGGAAAATGATTTGGTAAACAGAGAAGAGGTAGTGAAAGCTTTGCGGAAGATGAAAGCCGGCAAGGCAGCAGGTTTGGATGGTATTGCAGTGGAATTTATTAAAAAAGGGGGTGACTGTATTGTTGACTGGTTAGTAAGGTTATTTAATGTATGTATGACTCATGGTGAGGTGCCTGAGGATTGGCGGAATGCGTGCATAGTGCCATTGTACAAAGGCAAAGGGGATAAGAGTGAGTGCTCAAATTACAGAGGTATAAGTTTGTTGAGTATTCCTGGTAAATTATATGGGAGGGTATTGATTGAGAGGGTGAAGGCATGTACAGAGCATCAGATTGGGGAAGAGCAGTGTGGTTTCAGAAGTGGTAGAGGATGTGTGGATCAGGTGTTTGCTTTGAAGAATGTATGTGAGAAATACTTAGAAAAGCAAATGGATTTGTATGTAGCATTTATGGATCTGGAGAAGGCATATGATAGAGTTGATAGAGATGCTCTGTGGAAGGTATTAAGAATATATGGTGTGGGAGGAAAGTTGTTAGAAGCAGTGAGAAGTTTTTATCGAGCATGTAAGGCATGTGTACGTGTAGGAAGAGAGGAAAGTGATTGGTTCTCAGTGAATGTAGGTTTGCGGCAGGGGTGTGTGATGTCTCCATGGTTGTTTAATTTGTTTATGGATGGGGTTGTTAGGGAGGTAAATGCAAGAGTTTTGGAAAGAGGGGCAAGTATGAAGTCTGTTGGGGATGAGAGAGCTTGGGAAGTGAGTCAGTTGTTGTTCGCTGATGACACAGCGCTGGTGGCTGATTCATGTGTGAAACTGCAGAAGCTGGTGACTGAGTTTGGTAAAGTGTGTGGAAGAAGAAAGTTAAGAGTAAATGTGAATAAGAGCAAGGTTATTAGGTACAGTAGGGTTGAGGGTCAAGTCAATTGGGAGGTGAGTTTGAATGGAGAAAAACTGGAGGAAGTGAAGTGTTTTAGATATCTGGGAGTGGATCTGGCAGCGGATGGAACCATGGAAGCGGAAGTGGATCATAGGGTGGGGGAGGGGGCGAAAATTCTGGGGGCCTTGAAGAATGTGTGGAAGTCGAGAACATTATCTCGGAAAGCAAAAATGGGTATGTTTGAAGGAATAGTGGTTCCAACAATGTTGTATGGTTGCGAGGCGTGGGCTATGGATACAGTTGTGCGCAGGAGGATGGATGTGCTGGAAATGAGATGTTTGAGGACAATGTGTGGTGTGAGGTAGTTTGATCGAGTGAGTAACGTAAGGGTAAGAGAGATGTGTGGAAATAAAAAGAGCGTGGTTGAGAGAGCAGAAGAGGGTGTTTTGAAGTGGTTTGGGCACATGGAGAGGATGAGTGAGGAAAGATTGACCAAGAGGATATATGTGTCGGAGGTGGAGGGAACAAGGAGAAGAGGGAGACCAAATTTTAGGTGGAAAGATGGAGTGAAAAAGATTTTGTGTGATGGGGGCCTGAACATGCAGGAGGGTGAAAGGAGGGCAAGGAACAGAGTGAATTGGAGCGATGTGGTATACCGGGGCTGACGTGCTGTCAGTGGATTGAATCAAGGCATGTGAAGCGTCTGGGGTAAACCATGGAAAGCTGTGTAGGTATGTATATTTGCGTGTGTGGACGTATGTATATACATGTGTATGGGGGGGGTTGGGCCATTTCTTTCGTCTGTTTCCTTGCGCTACCTCGCAAACGCGGGAGACAGCGACAAAGTATAAAAAAAATATATATATATATATATATATATATATATATATATATATATTGGGGAAGAGCAGTGTGGTTTCAGAAGTGGTAGAGAGTGTGTGGATCAGGTGTTTGCTTTGAAGAATGTATGTGAGAAATACTTAGAAAAGCAAATGGATTTGTATGTAGTATTTATGGATCTGGAGAGGGCATATGATAGAGTTGATAGAGATGCTCTGTGGAAGGTATTAAGAATATATGGTGTGGGAGGCAAGTTGTTAGAAGCAGTGAAAAGTTTTTATCGAGGATGTAAGGCATGTGTACGTGTAGGAAGAGAGGAAAGTGATTGGTTCTCAGTGAATGTAGGTTTGCGGCAGGGGTGTGTGATGTCTCCATGGTTGTTTAATTTGTTTATGGATGGGGTTGTTAGGGAGGTAAATGCAAGAGTTTTGGAAAGACTGGCAAGTATGAAGTCTGTTGGGGATGAGAGAGCTTGGGAAGTGAGTCAGTTGTTGTTCGCTGATGATACAGCGCTGGTGGCTGATTCATGTGAGAAACTGCAGAAGCTGGTGACTGAGTTTGGTAAAGTGTGTGGAAGAAGAAAGTTAAGAGTAAATATGAATAAGAGCAGTAGGGTTGAGGGTCAAGTCAATTGGGAGGTGAGTTTGAATGGAGAAAAACTGGAGGAAGTGAAGTGTTTTAGATATCTGGGAGTGGATCTGGCAGCGGATGGAACCATGGAAGCGGAAGTGGATCATAGGGTGGGGGAGGGGGCGAAAATTCTGGGAACCTTGAAGAATGTGTGGAAGTTGAGAACATTATCTCGGAAAGTAAAAATGGGTATGTTTGAAGGAATAGTGGTTCTAACGATGTTCTATGGTTGCGAGGCGTGGGCTATGGATAGAGTTGTGCGCAGGAGGATGAATGTGCTGGAAATGAGATGTTTGAGGACAATGTGTGGTGTGTGGTGGTTTGATCGAATAAGTAACGTAAGGGTAAGAGAGATGTGTGGAAATAAAAAGAGCGTGGTTGAGAGAGCAGAATAGGGTGTATTGAAATCGTTTGGGCACATGGAGAGAATGAGTGAGGAAAGGTTGACCAAGAGGATATATGTGTCGGAGGTGGAGGGAACGAGGAGAAGAGGGAGACCAAATTGGAGGTGGAAGGATGGAGTGAAAAAGATTTTGTGTGATCGGGGCCTGAACATGCAGGAGGGTGAAAGGAGGGCAAGGAATAGAGTGAATTGGAGCGATGTGGTATACCGGGGTTGACCTGCTGTCAGTGATTGAATCAAGACATGTGAAGCGTCTGGGGTAAACCATGGAAAGCTGTGTAGGTATGTATATTTGCGTGTGTGGACGTACGTATATACATGTGTATGGGGGGGGTTGGGCCATTTCTTTCGTCTGTTTTCTTGCGCTACCTCGCAAACGCGGGAGACAGCGACAAAGTATAAAAAGAAAAAAAAAAAGAAAAATATATATATATATATATATATATATATATATATATATATATATATATATATATATATATATATATATATATATATATATGTAGACTTGTGTGAGGAAGCACCAGGAGAGACTGAGTACAGAATGGAAAAAGGTGAGAACAAAGGAGGTAAGGGGAGTGGGGGAGGAATGGGATGTATTTAGGGAAGCAGTGATGGCTTGCACAAAAGATGCTTGTGGCATGAGAAGCGTGGGAGGTGGGTTGATTTGAAAGGGTAGTGAGTGGTGGGATGAAGAAGTAAAATTATTAGTGAAAGAGAAGAGAGAGGCATTTGGACGATTTTTGAAGGGAAAAAATGGAAATGAGTGGGAGATGTATAAAAGAGAGGCAGGAGGTCAAGAGAAAGGTGTAAGAGGTGAAAAAGATGGCAAATGACAGTAGGGGTGAGAGAGTATCAATAAATTTTTTGGAGAATAAAAAGATGTTTTGGAAAGAGGTAACTAAAGTGCGTAAGACAAGGGAACAAATGGGAACTTCAGTGAAGGGGGCTAATAGGAAGTTATAACAAGTAGTGGTGATGTGAGAAGGAGATGGAGTGATTATTTTGAAGGTTTGTTGAATGTGTTTGATGATAGAGTGGCAGATATAGGGTTTTTTTGTTCGAGGTAGAGTGCAAAGTGAGAGGGATAGGGAAAATGATTTGGTAAACAGAGAAAAGTTAGTAAAAGCTTTGCGGAAGATGAAAGCCGGGAAGGCATCAGGTTTGGATGGTATTGCAGTGGAATTAATTAAAAGAGGGGGTGACTGTATTGATGACTGGTTTGTAAGGTTATTTAATGTATGTATGATTCATGGTGAGGTGCCTGAGGATTGGCAGAATGCTTGCATACTGCCATTGTACAAAGGCAAAGGGGATAAGAGTGAGTGCTCAAATTACAAAGGTATAAGTTTGTTGAGTATTCCTGGCAAATTGTATGGGAGGGTATTGATTGAGAGGGTAAAGGCATGTACAGGGCATCAGAATGGGGAAGAGCAGTGTGGTTTCAGAAGTGGTAGAGGATGTGTGGATCAGGTGTTTGATTTGAAGAATGTATGTGAGAAATACATAGATAAGCAAATGGATTTGTATATAGCATTTATGGATCTGAAGAAGTAATATGATAGGGTTGATAGAGATGCTCTGTGGAAGGTATTAAGAACATATGGTGTGGGAGGCAAGTTGTTAGAAGCCGTTAAATGTTTTTATCGAGGATGTAAGGCATGTGTGCGTGTGGGAAGAGAGGAAAGTGATTAGTTCTCAGTGAATATAGGTTTGCGGCAGGGGTGTGTGATGTCTCCATGGCTGTTTAATTTCTTTATTGATGGGGTTGTTAGGGAGGTGAATGCAAGAGTTTTTGGAAAGAGTGGCAAGTATGCAGTATGTTGTGGATGAGAGCGCTTGGGAAGTGAGTCAGTTGTTGTTGGCTGACGATGCAGCACTAACGGCTGATTCATGTGAGAAACTGCAGAAGCTGGTGGCTGAGTTTGGTAAAGTGTGTGAAAGAAGAAAGTTAAGAGTAAATGTGAATAAGAGCAAGGTCATTAGGTACAGTAGGGTTGAGGGTCAAGTCAATTGGGAGGTAAGTTTGAATGGAGAAAAACTGGAGGAAGTAAAATGTTTTAGATATCTGGGAGTGGACCTGGCAGCGGATGGAACCATGGAAGCGGAAGTGAATCATCGGGTGGGGGAGGGGGTGAAAATTCTGGGAGCATTGAAGAACGTTTGGAAGTCGAGAACATTATCTCGGAAAGCAAAAATGGGTATGTTTGAAGGAATAGTGGTTCCAACAATGTTGTATGGTTGCCAGGCGTGGACGACACATGGAATACCATCCCCCTCCCCCCTCATGTGTGTGAGGTAGCACTAGGAAAAGACAACAAAGGCTCCATTCGTTCACATTCAGTCTCCAGTTGTCACGCAATAATGCCCGAAACCACAGCTCCCTTTCGACATCCAGGCCCCACACAACTTTCCATGGTTTACCCCAGACGCTTCACATGCCCTGATTCAATCCACTGACAGCACGTCAACCCCGGTATACCACATCGATCCAATTCACTCTATTCCTTGCCCGCCTTTCACCCTCCTGCATGTTCAGACCCCGATCACCCAAAATCTTTTTCACTCCGTCTTTCCACCTCCAATTTGGTCTCCCACTTCTCGTTCCCTCCACCTCCGACACATATATCCTCTTGGTCAATCTTTCCTCACTCATTCTCTCCATGTGCCCAAACTATTTCAAAACACCCTCTTCTGCTCACTCAACCACGCTCTTTTTATTTCCACTCATCTCTCTTACCCTTACATTACTTACTTGATCAAACCACCTCACACCACACATTGCCCTCAAACATCTCATTTCCAGCACATCCAACCTCCTGCGCACAACTCTATCCATAGCCCACGCCTCGCAACCATACAAAATTGTTGGAAACACTATTCCTTCAAACATACCCATTTTTGCTTTCCGAAATAATGTTCTCGACTTCCACACATTCTTCAAGGCTCCCAGGATTTTCGCCCCCTCCCCCACCCTATGATTCACTTCCGCTTCCATGGTTTCATCCGCTGCCAGATCCACTCCCAGATATCTAAAAGACTTTACTTCCTCCAGTTTTTCTCCATTCAAACTTACCTCCCAATTGACTTGACCCTCAACCCTACTGTACCTAATAACCTTGCTCTTATTCACATTTACTCTTAACTTTCTTCTTTCACACACTTTACCAAACTCAGTCACCAGCTTCTGCAGTTTCTCACATGAAAAGTCACCAGCGCTGTATCATCAGCGAAGAACAACTGACTCACTTCCCAAGCTCTCTCATCCCCAACAGACTTCATACTTGCCCCTCTTTCCAAAACTCTTGCATTCACCTCCCTAACAACCCATCCATAAACAAATTAAACAGCCATGGAGACATCACACACCCCTGCCGCAAACCTACATTCACTGAGAACCAATCACTTTCCTCTCTTCCTACACGTACACATGCCTTACATCCTCGATAAAAACTTTTTACTGCTTCTAACAACTTGCCTCCCACTCCATATATTCTTAATACCTTCCACATAGCATCTCTATCAACTCTATCAAATGCCTTCTCCAGATCCATAAATGCTACATACAAATCCATTTGCTTTTCTAAGTATTTCTCACATGCATATATATATATATATATATATATATATATATATATATATATATATATATATATATATATATATATATATATATATATATATATATATATATTTATATATATATATATATATATATATATATATATATATATATATATATATATATATGTGTATATATATATATATATATATTTTTTTTTTTTTTTCATACTATTCGCCTTTTTTCCGCGATAGCGAGGTAGCGTTAAGAACAGAGGACTGGGCCTTTGAGGGAATATCTTCACCTGGCCCCCTTCTCTGTTCCTTGTTTTGGAAAATTAAAAAAAAAAAAAAAAAAAAAAAAAACGAGAGGGGAGGATTTCCAGCCCCCCGCTCCCTTCGCTTTTAGTCGCCTTCTACGACACGCAGGGAATACGTGGGAAGTATTCTTTCTCCCCTATCCCCAGGGATAATATATATATATATATATATATATATATATATATATATATATATATATATATATATATATATATATATATATATATATATATATATATATATATATAAATATATATATATATATATTGAAACACGAAAAGTTCTCAAGTGCACTTTCGTGTAATAATCACATCATCTGGGGAGACACAAGAGAGGAATATAACAGTCAGTTGATATACATCGAAGAGACGAAGCTAGGACGCCTTTTGGTAAATGTTTACCAAATGTTTGCCATCTAACTCTATTACCACGATAAATACGATTGAGTCTTCCATCATTTGATCCACAAAGAATTATAATCGTAATATTAATTATGGTCTATAGAAATTAGATAACTATATTTTTGATAAAATTTGTAAAAACGATAAGTTTTTGAACGCTCGTCGTCTGTCTCGGATAACCGCGTGAAGTGATTATTACACGAAAGTGTACTTGGGAACTTATCGTATTTTGTTTTCAACGTGCACTCATAGGAATATATCTATTTATTTATCTATGATAATTTGTCGCTGTCTCCCGAGTCTGCGAGGTAGCACAAGGAAAAAGACGAAAGAATGGCCCAACCCACCCACATTCACATGTATACACATACACGTCCACACACTCACATATACATACCTATACATCTCAACGTATGCATATATATACACACACAGACATATACATATACACACATGTACATAAGTTATACTGTCTCCCCTTATTCAATTACGTCGCTACCCCTCCACTCATAAAATGACTGCCCCCTCCCCCCGCATGTGCGTGAGGTAGCGCTAGGAAAAAACACCAAAGGCCACATTCCCTCACGCTCAGTTTCTAGCTGTCATGTATAATGCACCGAAACCACGCCTTCCTTTCCACATCCAAGCCCAACAAAAATTTCCATGGTTTACCCCAGATGATTCACATGACCTGGTTCAATCCATTGAAAGCACGTCGAACCCGGTATACCACATCGTTCCAATTCACTCTATTCCTTGCACGCCTTTCACCCTGATGCATGTTCAGGCCTCAATCACTCAAAATATTTTTCACTCCATCTTTACACCTCCAATTTGATCTCCCATTTCTCCTTGTTCATTCCACCTCTGACACATATGTCCTCTTGGTCAATCTTTACTCGCTCATTCTTTCCATGTGACCAAATCAATTCAAAATACCCTCTTCTGCTCTCTCAACCACACTCTTTTTATTACCACACATCTCTCTTACCCTTTCATTATTTACTCGATCAAACCACCTCACACCACATATTGTCCTCAAACATCTCAATTCTAGCACATCCAACCTCCTCCACACAACTCTATCTATAGCCCACGCCTCGCAACCATATAACATTGCTGGAACCACTATTCCTTCAAACATTCCCATTTTTGCTTTTCAAGATAACGTTCTCGACTTCCACACATTTTTCAACGTTCTCAGAACTTTCTCCCCCTCTCCCACCCGATGATTCTATTCCGCTTCCATGGTTCCATCCGCTGTCAGATCGATTCCCAGATATCTAAAACACTTCACTTCTTACAGTTTTTCTCCATTCAAACTTACCTCCCAATTGACTTGTCCCTCAACCCTACTGTACCTAATACCCTTGCTCGTATTCACATTTACTCTCAATCACCAGCTTCTGCAGTTTCTCACACGAATCAGCCACCAGTGCTATATCATCAGCGAACAACAACCGATTCCCTTCCCAAGCTCTCTCATCCACAACAGACTGTATAATTGCCCCTCTTTCCAAAACTCTTGCATTCACCTCCAAAGCAAATTAACGAACCATGGAGACATCAGGAACCCCTGCTGTAAACCAGCATTCACTGAGAACCAATCACTTTCTTCTCTTCCTACCCGTACACATGCTTTAAATCCTCGATAAAAACTTTAAATTGCTTCTAACAACTTGCTCTCCACACCATATATTCTTAATACCCTCAGCAGAGAATCTCTTTGAACTCTCTTATATCCCTTTTCCAGATCCATAAATGATACAAACAAATCCATTTGCTTTTCTAATTATTTCCCACGTATATTCTTCAAAGTAAACACCTGATCCACACATCCTCTACCACTTCTGAAAGCACAATGCTCTTCCCCAATCTGATGCTCTGTACATGCCTGCACCCTCTCAATCAATACCCTCCCATATAGTTTCCCAGGAATACTCAACAAACTTATACCTCTGTAATATGGGCACGCACTTTCATCCCCTTTGCCTTTGTACAATTGAGCTATGCTTTCTTTCCGGCAATCCTTAGGTACCTCACAATGAGTCACACATACATTGAATAACCTTACCAACCAGTCAACAACACAGCCACCCCCTTCTTTGATAAAAACCACTGTGATACCATCCAAACCCGCTGCCTTGCCGGCTTTTATCTTCCGGAAAGCTTTTACTCCCTCTTCTCAGTTTACCAAATCATTCTCCCTAACCCTCTCACTTTGCACACCACCTCGACCAAAGCACCGTATATCTGCCACTATATCATCAAACACATTTAACAAACTTTCAAAATACCTACTCCATCTCCTTCTCACATCACCACGACTTATTATCACATCCCCTTTAGCCCCCTTCAATGATGTTTCCATTTGTTCTCTTGTCTTACGCACTTTATTTACCTCCTTCTAAAACTTCTTTTTATTCCCCCAAAAATATAATGATACTCTCTCACTCCAGCTCTCATTTGCCTTCTTTTTCACCTCTTGCATATTTTTCTTGACCTCCTGCCTCTTTCTTTTATAAATATCCCAGTCATTTGCATTATTTCCCCGCAAAAATCGTCCAAAAGCCCCTCTCTTCTCTTTCACAAATAATCTTACTTCTTCATCCCACCACTCACTACCCTTTCTAATCCGCCCACCTCCTATGCTTCTAATGCCACAAGCATCTTTTGTGCAAGCCATCACTGCCTCCCAAAATACATCCCATTGCTCCCCCACTCCCCTTATATCCTTTGTTCTCACCTTTTTCCATTCTGTATTCAGTCTCTCCTGGTACTTCCTCACAAAAGTCTCCTTTCCAAGCTCACTTACTCTCATCCCTCTCTTCACCCCAACATTCTCTCTTCTTTTCTGAAAACCTCTACAAATCTATATATATATAGATTCTATATACTATATACTATTCGCCATTTCCTGCATTAGCGAGGTAGCGTTGAGAATAGAGGACTGGGATTTTGAGGGAATATCCTCACCTGGCCACCTTCTCTGTTCCCTCATTCGGAAAATTAAAAAAAAGCGAGATGGGAGGATTTCCAGCCACCCGCTCCCTCCCCTTTTAGTCGCCTTCTACGACATGCAGGGAATACATGGGAAGTATTCTTTCTCCCCTGTCCCCAGGGATATATATATATATATATATATATATATATATATATATATATATATATATATATATATATATATATATATATATATATATATATATATATATATATTCGCCATTTCCCACCATTTCTCATGATAAGAGAAGTGGACCAGGCAGTATGATACAGTGGTTGAATTGATGAAAACTACTATTGACGCTTGTGTAAATAAATTATACATTTCCCTTTTCCATAGCCAGAGGTTGAACCATTATGTGATATTCATTTTTCATTTCATTTCAAGCTAGAAATTTCATTTTTCTAAATTATTTCTTACATTTTTCATATGTATATATATGTATATGTGTGTATGTGTGTATATGTGCGTATATATATATATATATATATATATATATATATATATATATATATATATATATATATATAGATATGTTTATATATATATATATATATATATATATATATATATATATATATATATATATATATATATATATATATATATATATATATATATATATATATATATATATATATTATCACTGAGGATAGGGGAGAAAGAATACTTCCCACGTATTCCCTCCGTGTCGTAGAAGGCGACTAAAAGGGGAGGGAGCGGGTGGCTGGAAATCCTCCCCTCTCGTTTTTTTTTGATTTTCCAAAAGAAGGAACAGAGAAGGGGGCCAGGTGAGGATTTTCCCTCTAAGGCCCAGTCCTCTGTTCTTAACGCTACCTCGCAAACGCGGGAAATGGCGAATAGTATGAAAAAAAAAAAAAAAAAATATATATATATATATATATATATAATATATATATATATATATATATATATATATATATATATATATATATATATATATATATATATATATATATATATATATATATATATATATATATATATATATATATATATATATATATTATATATAATATATATATATATATATATATATATATATATATATATATATATATATTATATATATATGAATATATATATATATATAATATATATATATATATATATATATATATATTATATATATATATATATATATATATTTATATATATATATATATATATATATATATATATTATCCCTGGGGATAGGGGTGGGAAAGAATACTTCCTACGCATTCCTCGCGTGTCGTAGAAGCCCACTAGAGGGGACGGAAGCGGGGGGGCCAGAAATCCTCCCCTTCTTGTATTTTTTTAAACTCCCTAAAATGGGAAACAGAAGAAGGAGTCATGCGGGAAGTGCTCATCCTCCTCGAAGGCTCAGACTGGGGTGTCTAAATGTGTGTGGATGTAACCAAAATGTGAAAAAAGGAGAGATAGGTAGTATGTTTGAGGAAAGGAACTGGATGTTTTGGCCCTGAGTGAAACGAGGCTCAAGGGTAAAGGGGAAGAGTGGTTTGGAAATG
>NC_092291.1:126073-140736 GCF_036320965.1 Panulirus ornatus | reverse complement strand
TGTTTTACGTTTCCCAGGTTGGTCTCATTTCCTAGGATGGTTTACGTTCTCTGGATGGTTAACGTTTCTAAGGTCTACCTTTACCACAATTGTCTACATTTCGCAGGAAGGTCTACGATTCCCTGGATGGTTTACGTATATCAGGATGGTCTACTTTTCCTAGGATTGTATACATTTTCAAGGTTGGTCCACATTTCAAGGAAAACCTTCTCTTCCTAGGATGGTCCATCTTTCGTAGGATGGTAAATTATCATTATCGACAATAAAACAGAAGTTCAAATAATTTCTTTCAGGAAGTCATTAAGGAAACCATTATCATATGGCTGGGCAACTTATGAAGTTATAATTTTGAATCAACTGTCACACTACAATTTCAGTATAGTGCTAGATTATTGTAAGTACTTTATACTATCAATTATATAATATAAAAATATACAAATATATAATATGAATTAAAAGAAACAATAGTTACCTACAGAATCCTAACTTAATATTGTGACATTTTTGTCTTGTCATTAGTTTAACTGAATATATTACAACCTGGATAATAGATGATATTCTTTTCTTAATTTGAAATTTTGAAGGAATATAATCCTGATAAGAGATCATGCAGACACTTTTCTGTCTGCTGTTTATGAATGAATATTTACCAATTGTTCTTATATGAAATGTGATTCGTTTCATGAAAATTATTTGAAAAAAGTTTATATTCGATTATCCAGTAAACACACGCACACACACGTATTTATATATACACATATAACATACCAACTGCCAGGATCGAACCCGGGACCCCTGTACAAGAGACGGGAATGCTGATCGTCAGGTTATGGTCCCATAGCCTAATGGTTAGCATTCCCGCCTCTTGTACAGGGGTCCCGGGGTCGATCCTGGCTATTGGAGACTTGTATGCTCTATGTATATATATATATGTATATATATATATATATGTGTGTGTGCTTACTGGATAATCGTAAATAAACTTTTTCCAAACAATTTTCATGAAACGAATCACATTTCATATAAGAACAATTTGTAAATATTCATTCATAAACAGCAGACAGAAAAGTGTCTGCATGATCTCTTATCAGGATTATATTCCTTCAAAATTTCAAATTAAGAAAAGAATATCATCTATTATCCAGGTTGTAATATATTCAGTTAAACTAATGACAAGACAAAAATGTCACAATATTAAGTTAGGATTCTGTAAGTAACTATTGTTTCTTTTAATTGATATTATATATTTGTGTATTTTTATATTATATAATTGATAGTATAAAGTACTTACAATAATCTAGCACTATACTGAAATTGTAGTGTGACAGTTGACTCAAAATTATAATTCATAAGTTGCCCAGCCATATGATAATGGTTTCCTTAATGACTTCCTGAAAGAAATTATTTGAACTTTTGTTTTATTGTCGATAATGATAATTTACCATCCTATGAATAACGGACCATCCTAGGAAGAGAAGGTTTTCCTTGATATGTGGTCCAACCTTGGAAATGTATACAATCCTAGGAAAAGTAGACCATCCTGATATACGTAGATCATCCTGGGAATCATAGACCTTCTTGCGAAATGTAGACAATTGTGGTAAAGGTAGACCTTAGAAACGTTAACCATCCAGAGAACGTAAACCATCCTAGGAAATAAGACCAACCTGGGAAACGTAAAACATTCTAGAAATCGAGGACCATGTTGAGGACCATCCTCTGAAATCTAGACCATTCTGGGAAACGTACACTATCCTAGGAAACGTAAATCATCCTGGGAAATCTAGAACATCCTGAGAAACGTACACTATACTACGAAACATACATCATCCTGGGATATTTAGATAATTCTGGGAAATATACACCATCCTGGGAAACATACACCATCCTTATAACGCAGACCATCCTAGGAAATTAGACCACCTGGGAAACTTAGATTATAATATATATATATATATATATATATATATATATATATATATATATATATATATATATATATATATATATATATATATATATAGACTTGTTTGAGGAAGCACCAGGAGAGACTGAGTACAGAATGGAAAAAGGTGAGAACAAAGGAGGTTAGGGGAGTGGGGGAGGAATGGGATGTATTTAGGGAAGCAGTGATGGCTTGCACAAAAGATGCTTGTGGCATGAGAAGCGTGGGAGGTGGGTTGATTAGAAAGGGCAGTGAGTGGTGAAATGAAGAAGTAAAATTATGAGTGAAAGAGAAGAGAGAGGCATTTGGACGATTTTTGAAGGGATAAAATGCAAATGAGTGGGAGATGTATAAAAGAGAGAGGCAGGAGGTCAAAAGAAAGGTGTAAGAGGTGAAAAAAAGGGGAAATGACAGTAGGGGTGAGAGAGTATTATTAAATCTTACGGAGAATAAAAAGATGTTTTGGAAGGAGGTAACTAAAGTGCGTAAGACAAGGGAACAAATGAGAACTTCAGTGAAGGGGGCTAATAGGAGGTGATAACATGTAGTGGTGATGTGAGAAGGAGATGGAGTGATTATTTTGAAGGTTTGTTGAATGTGTTTGATGATAGAGTGGCAGATATAGGGTGTTTTGGTCGAGGTAGTGTGCAAAGTGAGAGGGATAGGGAAAATGATTTGGTAGACAGAGAAGAGGTAGTAAAAGCTTTGCGGAATATGAAAGCCGGCAAGGCATCAGGTTTGGATGGTATTGCAGTGGAATTAATTAAAAAAGGGGGTGACTGTATTGTTGACTGGTTGGTAAGGTTATTTAATGTATGTATGATTCATGGTGAGGTGCCTGAGAATTGGCGGAATGCTTGCATAGTGCCATTGTACAAAGGCAAAGGGGATAAGAGTGAGTGCTCAAATTTCAGAGGTATAAGGTTGTTGAGTATTCCTGGCAAATTGTATGGGAGGGTATTGATTGAGAGGGTGAAGGCATGTACAGAGCATTAGAATGGGGAAGAGCAGTGTGGTTTCAGAAGTGGTAGAGGATGTGTGGATCAGGTGTTTGATTTGAAGAATGTATGTGAGAAATACATAGACAAGCTAATGGATTTGTATGTAGCAATTATGTATCTGGAGAAGGCATACGATAGAGTTGATAGAGATGCTCTGTGGAAGGTATTAAGAATATATGATGTGGGATGCAAGTTGCTAGAAGCAGTTAAATGTTTTTATCGAGGATGTAAGGCATGTGTACGTGTAGGAAGAGAGGAAAGTGATTATTCTCAGTGAATGTAGATTTGCGGCAGGGGTGTGTGATGTCTCCATGGCTGTTTAATTTGTTAATGGATGGGGTTGTTAGGGAGGTGAATGCAAGAGTTTTTGGAAAGAGGGGCAAGTATGCAGTCTGTTGTGGATGAGAGCGCTTGGGAAGTGAGTCAGTTGTTGTTCGCTGACGATACAGCACTGATGGCTGATTCATGTGAGAAACTGCAGAAGCTGGTGGCTGAGTTTGGTAAAGTGTGTGAAAGAAGAAAGTTAAGAGTAAATGTGAAAAAGAGCAAGGTCATTAGGTACAGTGGGGTTGAGGGTCATGTCAACTGGGAGGTAAGTTTGAATGGAGAAAAACTGGAGGAAGTAAAATGTTTTAGATATCTGGGAGTGGACCTGGCAGTGGATGGAACCATGGAAGCGGAAGTGAATCATCGGGTGGGGGATAGGGTGAAAATTCTGGGAGCCTTGAAGAATGTTTGGAAGTCGAGAACATTATCTCGGTAAGCAAAAATGTGTATGTTTGAAGGAATAGTGGTTCCAACAATGTTGTACGGTTGCGAGGCGTGGGCTATGGATAGAGTTGTGCGAAGGAGGGTGGATGTGCTGGAAATGATATGTTTGAGGACAATATGTGGTGTGAGGTGGTTTGATCGAGTAAGTAATGTAAGGGTAAGAGAGATGTGTAGAAATAAAAGGAGTGGTTGAGAGAGGAGAAGAGGGTGTTTTGAAATGTTTTGGTCGCATGGGGAGAATGATTGAGGAAAGATTGACCAAGAGGATATATGTGTCTGAGGTGGAGGGAACGAGGAGAAGTGGGAGACCAATTTGGAGGTGGAAAGATGGAGTGAAAAAGATTTTGAGTGATCGGGGCCTGAACATGCAGGAGGGTGAATAGCGTGCAAGGAATAGAGTGAATTGGAACGATGTGGTAGACCGGGGTCGACGTGCTGTCAATGGATTGAAACAGGGCATGTGAAACGTCTGGGGTAAACCATGGAAAGTTGTGTGGGGCCTGGATGTGGAAAGGGAGCTGTGGTTTCGGTGCATTATTATATGACAGCTAGAGACTCAGTGTGAACGAATGGGGCCTTTATTATCTTCTCTAAGCGCTACTTCGCACACATGACGGGGGAGGTGGCTGTTATTCCATGTGTGGCGGGGTGGCGATGGGAATGAATAAAGGCAGACAGTATTAATTATGTACATGTGTATATATGTATAAGTTTGTGTGTGTATATATATGTATACATTGAAATATATAGGTATCTATATTTGCCTGTGTGTACGTGTATGTATATACATGTGTATGTGGGTGGGTTAGGCCATTCTTTCTTTTAGAAAGTTAAAAATATAAAATAATATATATATATATATATATATATATATATATATATATATATATATATATATATATATATATATATATATATATATATATATATATATATATATATATATATATATATATTTTTTGCCGCTTTGTCCCGCGTTTGCGAGGTATCGAAAGGAAACAGACGAAAGAAATGGCCCAACCCACCCCTATACACATGTATATACATACGTCCACACACGCAAATATACATACCTACACAGCTTTCCATGGTTTACCCCAGACGCTTCACATGCCTTGATTCAATCCACTGACAGCACGTCAACCCCGGTATACCACATCGCTCCAATTCACTCTATTCCTTGCCCTCCTTTCACCCTCCTGCATGTTCAGGCCCCGATCACACAAAATCTTTTTCACTCCGTTTTTCCACCTCCAATTTGGTCTCCCTCTTCTCCTCGTTCCCTCCACCTCCGACACATATATCCTTTTGGTCAATCTTTCCTCACTCATTCTCTCCATGTGCCCAAACCATTTCAAAACACCCTCTTCTCCTCTCTCAACCACGCTCTTTTTATTTCCACACATCTCTCTTACCCTTACGTTACTTACTCGATCAAACCACCTCACACCACACATTGTCCTCAAACATCTCATTTCCAGCACATCCATCCTCCTGCGCACAACTCTATCCATAGCCCACGCCTCGCAACCATACAACATTGTTGGAGCCACTATTCCTTCAAACATACCCATTTCTGCTTTCCGAGATAATGTTCTTGACTTCCACACATTCTTCAAGGCTCCCAGAATTTTCGCCCCCTCCCCCACCCTATGATCCACTTCCGCTTCCATGGTTCCATCCGCTGCCAGATCCACTCCCAGATATCTAAAACACTTCACTTCCTCAAGTTTTTTTCCATTCAAACTCACCTCCCAATTGACTTGACCCTCAACCCTACTGTACCTAATAACCTTGCTCTTATTCACATTTACTCTTAACTTTCTTCTTCCACACACTTTACCAAACTCAGTCACCAGCTTATGCAGTTTCTCACATGAATCAGCCACCAGCGCTGTATCATCAGCGAACAACAACTGACTCACTTCCCAAGCTCTCTCATCACCAACAGACTTCATATTTGCCCCTCTTTCCAAAACTCTTGCATTCACCTCCCTAACAACCCTATCCACAAACAAATTAAACAACCATGAAGACATCACACACCCCTGCCGCAAACCTACATTCACTGAGAACCAATCAGTGGTTTGTGAGAGGATAAGAGCAAGGGAAGGAGTAGCAGTACTCCTGAAACAGGATTTGTGGGAGTATGTGATAGAATGTAAGAATGTAAATTCTCGATTAATATGGGTAAAACTGAAAGTTGATGGAGAGAGATGGGTGATTATTGGTGCATATGCACCTGGGCATGAGAAGAAAGATCATGAGAGGCAAGTGTTTTGGGAGCAGTTGAATGAGTGTGTTAGTGGTTTTGATGCACGAGACCGGGTTATAGTGATGGGTGATTTGAATGCAAAGGTGAGTAATGTGGCAGTTGAGGGAATAATTGGTATACATGGGGTGTTCAGTGTTGTGAATGGAAATGGTGAAGAGCTTGTAGATTTATGTGCTGAAAAAGGACTGATGATTGGGAATACCTGGTTTAAAAAGCGAGATATACATAAGTATACTTATGTAAGTAGGAGAGATGGCCAGAGAGCGTTATTGGATTACGTGTTAATTGACAGGCGCGCGAAAGAGAGACTTTTGGATGTTAATGTGCTGAGAGGTGCAACTGGAGGGATGTCTGATCATTATCTTGTGGAGGCTAAGGTGAAGATTTGTATGGGTTTTCAGAAAAGAAGAGTGAATGTTGGGGTGAAGAGGGTGGTGAGAGTAAGTGAGCTTCGGAAGGAGACTTGTGTGAGGAAGTACTAGGAGAGACTGTGTACAGAATGGAAAAAGGTGAGAACAATGGAAGTAAGGGGAGTGGGGGAGGAATGGGATGTATTTAGGGAATCAGTGATGGATTGCGCAAAAGATGCTTGTGGCATGAGAAGAGTGGGAGGTGGGTTGATTAGAAAGGGTAGTGAGTGGTGGGATGAAGAAGTAAGAGTATTAGTGAAAGAGAAGAGAGAGGCATTTGGACGATTTTTGCAGGGAAAAAATGCAATTGAGTGGGAGATGTATAAACGAAAGAGACAGGAGGTCAAGAGAAAGGTGCAAGAGGTGAAAAAAAGGGCAAATGAGAGTTGGGGTGAGAGAGTATCATTAAATTTTAGGGAGAATAAAAAGATGTTCTGGAAGGAGGTAAATAAAGTGCGTAAGATAAGGGAGCAAATGGGAACTTCGGTGAAGGGCGCAGATGGGGAAGTGATAACAAGTAGTGGTGATGTGAGAAGGAGATGGAGTAAGTATTTTGAAGGTTTGTTGAACGTGTTTGATGATAGAGTTGCAGATATAGGGTGTTTTGGTCGAGGTGGTGTGCAAAGTGAGAGGGTTAGGGAAAATGGTTTGGTAAACAGAGAAGAGGAAGTAAAAGCTTTGCGGAAGATGAAAGCCGGCAAGGCAGCAGGTTTGGATGGTATTGCAGTGGAATCTATTAAAAAAGGGGGTGACTGTATTGTTGACTGGTTGGTAAGGTTATTTAATGTATGTATGACTCATGGTGAGGTGCCTGAGGATTGGCGGAATGCGTGCATAGTGCCATTGTACAAAGGCAAAGGCGATAAGAGTGAGTGCTCAAATTACAGAGGTATAAGTTTGTTGAGTAATCCTGGTAAATTATATGGGAGGGTATTGATTGAGAGGGTGAAGGCATGTACAGAGCATCAGATTGGGGAAGAACACTGTGGTTTCAGAAGTGGTAGAGGATGTGTGGATCAGGTGTTTGCTTTGAAGAATGTATGTGAGAAATACTTAGAAAAGCAAATGGATTTGTATGTAGCATTTATGGATCTGGAGAAGGCATATGATAGAGTTGATAGAGATGCTCTGTGGAAGGTATTAAGAATATATGGTGTGGGAGGCAAGTTGTTAGAAGCAGTGAAAAGTTTTTATCGAGGATGTAAGGCATGTGTACGTGTAGGAAGAGAGGAAAGTGATATATATATATATATATATATATATATATATATTTATATTTATATTTTTTATTTATTTTGCTTTGTCGCTGTCTCCCGCGTTTGCGATGTAGCGCAAGGAAACAGACGAAACATACCTATACATCTCAATGTACACATATATATATACACACTCAGACTCATACATATATACCCATGCACACAATTCACACTGCCTACCACTATTCATTCCCATCGCCACCTCGCGACACATGGAATATCATCCCCCTCCCCCCTTATGTGTGCGAGGTAGCACTAGGAAAAGACAACAAAGGCCACATTCGTTCACACTCAGTCTCCAGTTGTCACGCAATAATGTCTGAAACCACAGCTCCCTTTCCACATCCAGGCCCCACACAACTTTCCATGGTTTACCCAAACGCTTCACATGCCCTGATTCAATCCACTGACAGCACGTCAACCCCGGTATACCACATCGATCCAATTCACTCTATTCCTTGCCCGCTTTTCACCCTCCTGCATGTTCAGGCCCAGATCACTCAAAATCTTTTTCACTCCATCTTTACACCTCCAATTTGGTCTCACACTTCTCGTTCCCTCCACCTCCGACACATATATCCTCTTGGTCAATCTTTCCTCACTCATTCTCTCCATGTGCCCAAACTATTTCAAAACTCCCTCTTCTGCTCTCTCAACCACGCTCTTTTTATTTCCACACATCTCTCTTACCCTTACATTACTTACTAGATCAAACCACCTCACACCACACATTGTCCTCAAACATCTCATTTCCAGCACATCCAACCTCCTGCGTACAACTCTATCCATAGCCCACGCCTCGCAACCATACAACATTGTTCGAACCACTATTCCTTCAAACATACCCATTTTTGCTTTCCGAGATAATGTTCTCGACTTCCACACATTCTTGAAGGCACCCAGGATTTTCGCCCCCTCCCCCACCCGATGATTCACTTCCGCTTCCATGGTTCCATCCGCTGCCAGATCCACTCCCAGATATCTAATGGACTTTACTTCCTCCAGTTTTTCTCCATTCAAACTTACCTCCCAATTGACTTGACTCTCAACCCTACTGTACCTAATAACCTTGCTCTTATTCACATTTACTCTTAACTTTCTTCTTTCACACACTTTATGTAAGCTCACTTACTCTCACCACCCTCTTCACATCAATATTCACTCTTCTTTTCTGAAAACCCATACAAATCTTCACCTTAGCCTACACAAGATAATGATCAGACATCCCTCCAGTTGCACCTCTCAGCACATTAACATCCAAAAGTCTCTCTTTCGCGCGCTTGTCAATAAACATGTAATCCAATAACGCTCTCTGGCCATCTCTCCTACTTACATACGTACACCTATGTATATCTCGCTTTTTAAACCAGATATTCCCAATCACCAGTCATTTTTCAGCACATAAAGCTACAAGCTCTTCACCATTTCCATTTACAACATTGAACACCCCATGTATACCAATCATTCCCTCAACTGCCACATTACTCACCTTTGCATTCAAATCACCCATCACCCATCACTATAACACTTACCTCTCATCATCTTTCTTCTCATGCCCAGGTGCATATGCACCAATAATCACCCACCTCTCTCCATCAACTTTCAGTTTTACCCATATTAATCGAGAATTTACTTTCTTACATACCGTCACATACTACCACAACTGTTTCAGGAGTACTGCTACTCCTTCCCTTCCTCTTGTCCTCTCACTAACCACTGACTTTACTCCCAAGACATTTCCAAACCACTCTTCCCCTTTACCCTTGAGCCTCGTTTCACTCAGGGCCAAAACATCCAGGTTCCTTTCCTCAAACATACTACCTATCTCTCCTTTTTTCACATCTTGGTTACATCCACACACATTTAGACACCCCAGTCTGAGCCTTCGAGGAGGATGAGCACTTCCCGCATGACTCCTTCTTCTGTTTCCCATTTTAGGGAGTTTAAAAAAATACAAGAAGGGGAGGATTTCTGGCCCCCCCGCTTCCGTCCCCTCTAGTCGCCTTTTACGACACGCGAGGAATGCGTAGGAAGCATTCTTTCACCCCTATCCCCAGGGATAATATATATATATATATATATATATATATATATATATATATATATATATATATATATATATATATATATATATATATATATATATATATATATATATATATATATATTCATATATATATATATATATATATATATATATATATATATATATATATATATATATATATATTCATATATATATATATATATATATATATATATATATATATATATATATATATATATATATATATATATATATATATATATATATATATATATATATATATATATATATATATATATATATATATATATATATATATATATATTTTTTTTTTTTTTTTTTTCATACTATTCGCCATTTCCCGCGTTTGCGAGGTAGCGTTAAGAACAGAGGACTGGGCCTTAGAGGGAAAATCCTCACCTGGCCCCCTTCTCTGTTCCTTCTTTTGGAAAATCAAAAAAAAACGAGAGGGGAGGATTTCCAGCCACCCGCTCCCTCCCCTTTTAGTCGCCTTCTACGACACGGAGGGAATACGTGGGAAGTATTCTTTCTCCCCTATCCTCAGTGATAATATATATATATATATATATATATATATATATATATATATATATATATATATATATATATATATATATATATATATATATATATATATATATATATATATATAAACATATCTATATATATATATATATATATATATATATATATATATATATATATATATATATATATATATACGCACATATACACACATACACACATATACATATATATACATATGAAAAATGTAAGAAATAATTTAGAAAAATGAAATTTCTAGCTTGAAATGAAATGAAAAATGAATATCACATAATGGTTCAACCTCTGGCTATGGAAAAGGGAAATGTATAATTTATTTACACAAGCGTCAATAGTAGTTTTCATCAATTCAACCACTGTATCATACTGCCTGGTCCACTTCTCTTATCATGAGAAATGGTGGGAAATGGCGAATATATATATATATATATATATATATATATATATATATATATATATATATATATATATATATATATATATATATATATATATATATATATATATATCCCTGGGGACAGGGGAGAAAGAATACTTCCCATGTATTCCCTGCATGTCGTAGAAGGCGACTAAAAGGGGAGGGAGCGGGTGGCTGGAAATCCTCCCATCTCGCTTTTTTTTAATTTTCGAAATGAGGGAACAGAGAAGGTGGCCAGGTGAGGATATTCCCTCAAAATCCCAGTCCTCTATTCTCAACGCTACCTCGCTAATGCAGGAAATGGCGAATAGTATATAGTATATAGAATCTATATATATATAGATTTGTAGAGGTTTTCAGAAAAGAAGAGAGAATGTTGGGGTGAAGAGAGGGATGAGAGTAAGTGAGCTTGGAAAGGAGACTTTTGTGAGGAAGTACCAGGAGAGACTGAATACAGAATGGAAAAAGGTGAGAACAAAGGATATAAGGGGAGTGGGGGAGCAATGGGATGTATTTTGGGAGGCAGTGATGGCTTGCACAAAAGATGCTTGTGGCATTAGAAGCATAGGAGGTGGGCGGATTAGAAAGGGTAGTGAGTGGTGGGATGAAGAAGTAAGATTATTTGTGAAAGAGAAGAGAGGGGCTTTTGGACGATTTTTGCGGGGAAATAATGCAAATGACTGGGATATTTATAAAAGAAAGAGGCAGGAGGTCAAGAAAAATATGCAAGAGGTGAAAAAGAAGGCAAATGAGAGCTGGAGTGAGAGAGTATCATTATATTTTTGGGGGAATAAAAAGAAGTTTTAGGAGGTAAATAAAGTGCGTAAGACAAGAGAACAAATGGAAACATCATTGAAGGGGGCTAAAGGGGATGTGATAATAAGTCGTGGTGATGTGAGAAGGAGATGGAGTAGGTATTTTGAAAGTTTGTTAAATGTGTTTGATGATATAGTGGCAGATATACGGTGCTTTGGTCGAGGTGGTGTGCAAAGTGAGAGGGTTAGGGAGAATGATTTGGTAAACTGAGAAGAGGGAGTAAAAGCTTTACGGAAGATAAAAGCCGGCAAGGCAGCGGGTTTGGATGGTATCACAGTGGTTTTTATCAAGAAGGGGGTGGCTGTGTTGTTGACTGGTTGGTAAGGTTATTCAATGTATGTGTGACTCATTGTGAGGTACCTAAGGATTGCCGGAAAGAAAGCATAGCTCAATTGTACAAAGGCAAAGGGGATGAAAGTGCGTGCCCATATTACAGAGGTATAAGTTTGTTGAGTATTCCTGGGAAACTATATGGGAGGGTATTGATTGAGAGGGTGCAGGCATGTACAGAGCATCAGATTGGGGAAGAGCATTGTGCTTTCAGAAGTGGTAGAGGATGTGTGGATCAGGTGTTTACTTTGAAGAATATACGTGGGAAATAATTAGAAAAGCAAATGGATTTGTTTGTATCATTTATGGATCTGGAAAAGGGATATAAGAGAGTTCAAAGAGATTCTCTGCTGAGGGTATTAAGAATATATGGTGTGGAGAGCAAGTTGTTAGAAGCAATTTAAAGTTTTTATCGAGGATTTAAAGCATGTGTACGGGTAGGAAGAGAAGAAAGTGATTGGTTCTCAGTGAATGCTGGTTTACAGCAGGGGTTCCTGATGTCTCCATGGTTCGTTAATTTGCTTTGGAGGTGAATGCAAGAGTTTTGGAAAGAGGGGCAATTATACAGTCTGTTGTGGATGAGAGAGCTTGGGAAGGGAATCGGTTGTTGTTCGCTGATGATATAGCACTGGTGGCTGATTCGTGTGAGAAACTGCAGAAGCTGGTGATTGAGAGTAAATGTGAATACGAGCAAGGGTATTAGGTACAGTAGGGTTGAGGGACAAGTCAATTGGGAGGTAAGTTTGAATGGAGAAAAACTGTAAGAAGTGAAGTGTTTTAGATATCTGGGAGTCGATCTGACAGCGGATGGAACCATGGAAGCGGAATAGAATCATCGGGTGGGAGAGGGGGAAAAAGTTTTGAGAACGTTGAAAAATGTGTGGAAGTCGAGAACGTTATCTTGAAAAGCAAAAATGGGAATGTTTGAAGGAATAGTGGTTCCAGCAATGTTATATGGTTGCGAGGCGTGGGCTATAGATAAAGTTGTGTGGAGGAGGTTGGATGTGCTGGAATTGAGATGTTTGAGGACAATATGTGGTGTGAGGTGGTTTGATCGAGTAAATAATGAAAGGGTAAGAGAGATGTGTGGTAATAAAAAGAGTGTGGTTGAGAGAGCAGAAGAGGGTATTTTGAATTGATTTGGTCACATGGAAAGAATGAGCGAGTAAAGATTGACCAAGAGGACATATGTGTCAGAGGTGGAATGAACAAGGAGAAATGGGAGATCAAATTGGAGGTGTAAAGATGGAGTGAAAAATATTTTGAGTGATTGAGGCCTGAACATGCATCAGGGTGAAAGGCGTGCAAGGAATAGAGTGAATTGGAACGATGTGGTATACCGGGTTCGACGTGCTTTCAATGGATTGAACCAGGTCATGTGAATCATCTGGGGTAAACCATGGAAATTTTTGTTGGGCTTGGATGTGGAAAGGAAGGCGTGGTTTCGGTGCATTATACATGACAGCTAGAAACTGAGCGTGAGGGAATGTGGCCTTTGGTGTTTTTTCCTAGCGCTACCTCACGCACATGCGGGGGGAGGGGGCAGTCATTTTATGAGTGGAGGGGTAGCGACGTAATTGAATAAGGGGAGACAGTATAACTTATGTACATGTGTGTATATGTATATGTCTGTGTGTGTATATATATGCATACGTTGAGATGTATAGGTATGTATATGTGAGTGTGTGGACGTGTATGTGTATACATGTGAATGTGGGTGGGTTGGGCCATTCTTTCGTCTTTTTCCTTGTGCTACCTCGCAGACTCGGGAGACAGCGACAAATTATCATAGATAAATAAATAGATATATTCCTATGAGTGCACGTTGAAAACAAAATACGATAAGTTCCCAAGTACACTTTCGTGTAATAATCACTTCACGCGGTTATCCGAGACAGACGACGAGCGTTCAAAAACTTATCGTTTTTACAAATTTTATCAAAAATATAGTTATCTAATTTCTATAGACCATAATTAATATTACGATTATAATTCTTTGTGGATCAAATGATGGAAGACTCAATCGTATTTATCGTGGTAATAGAGTTAGATGGCAAACATTTGGTAAACATTTACCAAAAGGCGTCCTAGCTTCGTCTCTTCGATGTATATCAACTGACTGTTATATTCCTCTCTTGTGTCTCCCCAGATGATGTGATTATTACACGAAAGTGCACTTGAGAACTTTTCGTGTTTCAATATATATATATATATATTTATATATATATATATATATATATATATATATATATATATATATATATATATATATATATATATATATATATATATATATATATATATATATATATATTATCCCTGGGGATAGGGGAGAAAGAATACTTCCCACGTATTCCCTGCGTGTCGTAGAAGGCGACTAAAAGCGAAGGGAGCGGGGGGCTGGAAATCCTCCCCTCTCGTTTTTTTTTTTTTTTTTTTTTTTTTTTTAATTTTCCAAAACAAGGAACAGAGAAGGGGGCCAGGTGAAGATATTCCCTCAAAGGCCCAGTCCTCTGTTCTTAACGCTACCTCGCTATCGCGGAAAAAAGGCGAATAGTATGAAAAAAAAAAAAAAATATATATATATATATATATACACATATATATATATATATATATATATATATATATATATATATATATAATATATATAAATAAATATAATATATATATATAATATATATATATATATATAAATATATATATATATATATAATTTATGTATATATATTATATTTATAGTATATAATAAATTATGCAGTGAGAAATACTTAGAAAAGCAAATGATTAGTATGTTTTTAGCATTTTA